>NC_050180.1:9506915-9806915 GCF_008315115.2 Sander lucioperca
CAGTTTCCACTTCCC
Source organism: Sander lucioperca (assembly GCF_008315115.2). Taxonomy (NCBI): domain Eukaryota; kingdom Metazoa; phylum Chordata; class Actinopteri; order Perciformes; family Percidae; genus Sander; species Sander lucioperca. Next base: position 9,506,931 of record NC_050180.1, read on the forward strand.
ACATTACCCCTCCTTTTTGAATTCCCTCCGTTTTGTAGTTCCTCTTCCATCTTCATTGTCTCCCACTGCCCTCTTCTTTCCTCCTTCTACCACTCCATTTCCACCTCCCCCTCTCCCCCTTCTCTCCTGTTTCGCTAGTCTTGTTAGCAGTGGTCACGCACACTCGCCTCCCTGATTAACTAACAGCCCAAAGGATGTTACACCGAACAGTGTCTGCTCTCCCCGAGAGAGGCATCGATTTGCTGGCAGGCGGTAACCGCACAGACTGGCACATCGAAATGAGCTCGAGAGCAGAAACTAGGAGAAAGAATGACACAAGAAGAAAAACACACCATTTTCAAATTAGTAGCCGATATGGAATCAAGAGAAGAATTCTGTCTCCTTGGCCCGATGACCACATACACAAACAGTTTTTGAATACTACATGTACAAATGAGGGCAGACGGACAAGGTGATGAAGATGAGGGGTCTTAAATGCTTTCACTAATGACTTAGATGACACAGACACATAGAGAGGATATCTGTTTCTTCGGGAACTAAATACATATTAAACATAGCTGTGTGTGTGTGTGTGTGTGTGTGTGTGTGTGTGCGCGCGCGCACACACACACACTTCCTCAGTGAAAGTGTTAATTAACATTCCACCTGACTCACTGCGTCGCTGTTGAAGGTACAGGGTCAGATAAGCCATTTATTATACAATGACAAATTCAGAAAAAACGCTCACACTCACGTGGACTGATTGTCCCCGGAGAAGCCATAAAAAAAATCATGTATTATAAATAAATATATAATAAATTATTATATTCAGCTAGTTTATTCTATATTATTTGCCCTTCTCCAGTGAATACATGCAATTAGTCCTACATGCAGCTTAAAGAGTTGTGTCATTATTGTTATTTCTGAATATACAACAGTTTCAGCATGAGCTATTTGATTTTTGGCACAAATCACTATACTCCAACTAATATCCTAGTAATGTTGAGTCTGTATGATATTATGATCCATTTTAATTATATACAGTAGCCTATTGTGAGAAGATGTTAAACATGACCTTATAGTCTAAAAAGGATGACATAGTTTTCTTTTCCCTGATCCAAGGCACGCTGTAGTCACAAGTTTAGTGATTTTTGAGCCATGTCAAGATTGGAATTTCTTTCTGTAAAGGAAATAAATATTCTACTGACTCAACATTAGAGCCAAATGATATCTGCCCATAATAAATCTCTTAATTAGGCATAACTTGGAGTTGTATGTGTTCTTGAGGTGTGCATTAACCTGGATGAAAACCGTCAAACTATGGGTCAGTGCTTCTCAGCCAGCAGTTCAATTCTGAACTCTTTATCAGAGACTCTCTTGGAATGTAGACGGTCACACACACAGGCTTTTAGATCCAAGAGCTAATTATCATCAAGGTCATAACCTACGACATCACTGGATGCACACCCGTCATCCTTAAATCTCACAGTGTTCAGAGTTCGGAGAGAGCGGGAAAGAGAGATCTTTTCCTTTTCCCCACAAAGTATGCCTTTTTGAATTTAAGAAAGTTCTAGCTTGACTCCTCTAACAACTAACAAGTAGGGAATTCTGAACATGGGAGGCGATCTAGTGCCCCTGATCAAAGCGCTAAGCATTAAAAGCTACTAAGTGGGATTATGGTTGTCAAAGGCAGATCTCTAGAGCGGGGGGGGGGCAAGTACTTTAGTTAGACATTAAGGGCCAGAAAATAGTCTGTACAGCTTTTAGGAACGACTGCATCCACATACTCATTACACACAACAACCCTCGAATCTGTTTGCATGTGACGAGACATATTAAAAAAAACAGCAGATTAACCAAATAGGATTAGCTCAAATCAAAAATCCAGATAATCTTTATTTTATGCGATTAGCTGGTGTTGTAATACCGTGGTTTCTGGATCCTCGGCTGTGTGGCATTGTTGTAAAAAACTGCAGTTGTTTTCAGGACTTTAATTTTGCGAAATGAACTCTGCAAAACACAAATTGTGCAAGACAAGAAGAATATAAGAACTGAATTATTTCAAAAGTACAGTGAAGTTAAACTTTATTTTCAGAGCTATCAAGTGTTTCTTTTTCCTTTTTATAGAACTGAAACATACAGTATTTGTTTTTGGCAGTAATGGCAGGAACCCAGACACCCATGTTAAAAAATCAACAAGTGGAGATGCTTTACAGTCTTGCGGTGCATTGGTGGTACTGATAGACATAATTAATAAACTGTTTATTAGCATGTGATTTCAGCTCTCGGGTTCACTTTATTGATCAGCTGTCCTAATTTCCTTCACAAAGAAAAGAACAATGTTGCACAACATTGCTTGCTATGATGTTGGTAAGTCTGAGCAGCTAAGATTGACACTGAGCAAAGTGACAAAAGAACATGTGTTCAAGCCTGGTGACAAAGGTGCAGTAAAGTCTCCCAACTGTCCGGTTTACCCTGTATGTGTTTTTTTTAATTCATTGTCAAAGCAGTCACACTCTCAGTTTGGCTCCGTTTGTGGACTCTGCAGATGGGTCAGTGGCCTAGTGGAGCTCCTGAGATTCCACTCAGCCTGTTTGTGTGTGAGAGAGAGAGAGTTTGTACGTGAGAGAGAAGACAATCAAGAAAGAGGTTGTGTAAGAAAAGCGAGAGAGACTCTGGGTGACAGTCTCCAAGACGGAGCGAGACAGAGGGGACAGCATATGTGTGTGAGTGTGTGTGTGGGCCGTCATGTTACACACCCAGCCTGACTGGTGCCATCTGCCTGGTATCAGAGGTCTGTCTGGGACTGCCCTCTCCTTTTCACTCTTTAATTCCTCCTTTTCACCTTCTCATTATTTCTTTTTTTTTTCTTCCTGTTCAGCTTTCTTCTCTCTATTGTGATTGTAGTTCAGACTAAAGCTGCTTTTTTCCATTGTTTTCATTAGTGATACTGTAAGCAGCAAAGAAATGAAAACGTATTTGTTTAAATATGTATGAGTGCCTGGCAAAATGCAACGTCACTCCCATGTATGTGGGAAGTCAGCTCTAACCAGAATGAATAAAAGACAAAAAGACGTGACAAGAGACACTAAGATATAGGGAGGAAAGGAAAGAGAGAAAAAGATGTGTCAAAGGCAATCAGAAACTGAGAGACCTGGAGGAAAAGAGAGGCCAGGAAAAAAGAGTGGGAAGGCGACAAAAGAAAGAATGAAGAGTGGAGAGAAAGATGACGAAAGCTCTGTAGTTCAAACTAACTTCCAGATTAGCTTCAAATCTCCTGTTACCATGGTGATTTAACTGCCGATATGCTGTCCCCACGAGACTGTCCTGAAAACACGGGGGGTGGGGGAGAGTATAACACAAGGACAGTCAGAAGGGCAAATAAGCACAGGTGTTCTAGACAAGGGCTTCAATGAATGTACAATACTCTGTATCCCATTCAGGAAAACTTCAAACCCTGTCTTCTAAACGGCATCCTCAATTATTATTATAATTTGTTTCAACATAGTCTATATCCACGACGTTCCACTTCCGGGATTGCTCCGTTCCTGCCAGAAACCGGTCCCTCTTTTTGGTCGGATGTCCGTTACCTTCTGCTTTCTTTGTGTTGTAATTTTAAACTCCGGTGGATTTCTGAGGACTATGGTTAACTGCTCCTCAGATCTCTGCAGGGTAAATCCAGACAGCTAGCTAGACTATCTGTCCAATCTGAGTTTTCTGTTGCACGACTAAAACAACTTTTGAACGTACACATTCCACTAAAACAAGTTCCTTCCCGAGGCTATTTTGCAGAGGCACCGTAGCTCAGTCTGGCACTTAGCGCCTCTCATTACGATTGTGATTGGTTTAAAGAAATGCCAATAAACCAGAGCACGTTTTTTCTCCCGCCCTGGAATGTTGTGTGGACTAGCCAGACCCTCCCCTGCAGCGCTGTGGAGGAAGGTCTGGTAACGCAAGACTAGTTTCAACATGTCCCTCTACAGGCGCATGTTGTGAAACGGTCACAGTTTTAAACACTTTGTTAACCTTGTTAATTAATAATATAATAATAAAATAAAGAAACAATGTTTCCAATGAAGGCTTCTCAGATGGTTCTGTGTAATAAACCATTCGGCGCTTCAGGTTATGAACCTTCATGCATCCAGCCAGGCTTAAATGGAGCCATCACAAGGTTGTTGTTCAATGCATTTTGTAGCAGAACATTTAATTGTAATGCCACTGTTGTGTTACCAAATGTTATGGGTGAAGATCGTCAACTCTATGACTCTATGTAGAACAAATCTTACTTTGAATGAAAAGCCAAACTTATGCAAAAAAAAGGTGCACTCTTATGAACTCGGATACAGTAATTATTACCCCGCTCCACAGTTCCCGTATGCTCTACGGTGTGATTTATTCAGCTAATTGTTTTGGTTTTAGGGCCCGCAACTTTACTGTTTGGGTGTACCGCTCTCATCAACCTTGTTTTAAACTCACAGACCGACAAGATTAGCTAACTAACTAAGATGAACATAGTGGAGCATTTAGCTGCTAAAGAGCCGAATATTTCCCTCAGGAGATGGTGGGGACCAAACTAGAGCAGCTAAACACTGAGTAAATATTGGACTTAATGTGTCAGGTGGCCAGAAACACCATTGCAAATAAATACTATGTTTTTTTTGTAACTGCTGGATGTTTAAATTAACTGTTTGCTAACACGTTGCGCACGTCAGCATACAATATGTCAATGGTGTGTTTATGGTTTGCTATGAATTATCCACTATTTAGTAGTTTTACACCTCAAAATGTATATATATCTGGCTTGTTTTGTATACACACTGGTGCTGTTACTGTTTTCTCTTGATCTTCTTATTTAATCTATGTTCTAGATTGTTATTCTATCAGAGTGGAGCAATAAAAAACATGAAGTAGAAACACTTAATAATCCTTTAATGTTTGATCATGTAATTGCTTTTCATTTTGCATTATAACTTTTCACACGAGACGCATTATGTTTGTTATACATGATGCATTGTATGTGCAGGTAATCATGCAACTGGGAACACGTGACATTAATATAGTACCTTTTATTCAGCTAAAGTATTGAAACCACTAATGTCAGATAACTACAGCATAAAGCTGACTACAAAAATACAAACCATTAAATCAGTAATAACTGTGCTCTCTCTCTCTTGCTCTCTCTCACCCCGCCTCCCCTCCCCACAGCTGTATCATTCATGAGACACAGCGCGTCAGCCTTTGGATTCGCTGTGAGTTCCTCCTCCCTTCTCCCCTCCATTTGCATTGATCAAATAGTCATAACTTTGGTCTATTGATTTATTAATGAATCTGGTTACCAAAGTGTTATTGGTCCCTTTGTCTCCAAGGTAACAGGGCAGAGAAGAGGGACTGGGCACCAAAGTAGAGCTCATATTACTACTTATTCTTTAGAGGCAGTGATTGAGTGTAATTAGTTTAAAAAATAAGATTTATTAAGACTGAAGTGAAAATTAAATCCTCCACACTCTAGGCCAGTGAGGGCAAATGTGATTAGCATAATGTGATTAGAATATTATAAATCATAATCTGCAGCGCTAGCTATCTCGTTATTAAAATTGGGGTTTTAATTAGCAAGTGCTTGGCTATCTATGAGCTTTTTAATAAAGTAAGAATACCAACCCACAGGGGTGAGATCACAGCAGCTGATTGACAGTAGCTTTAGCTGCTATGATGTTGAAAGTTGACATTTTTCTTTTAGCTTTTACAGGTACATTATGTGCCTTGAACAATGAAATGATAATGATCATGCCATATTTTATGATAAAGCTTCAGGGCAGATAAGACTTTCTTTAGTCTTCTTTGAGAGAGTATATCTGATTAACGCAGCACAAAGTCATATATCATGTTGATAATGCTTATTACCGGGATTCCCCTGAGGCAATCAAACATCAACAGGCTGTATTTTTATTTTCAACAGCACAGATAAGATCAGGATTCTTATATGCCACAACCCATTTGATACGTTTGAGTGTGGTGGTTTTCAGAAGTATTTCAGCAGCATTGATACAGTATCATATAACACAACATATCATATACCATATAATTTAAAAAAATATATATACAATATTCTGTGTGTATTGTATTAGTGTTAGAATTGTATAACAAGTTATCAGTGTGCTTTTTGAAACATGCTCTTTCTTTCCTTTTTCATTACAATGGTGCAGCTTTAGTTAAATTTAACCACTGTAATAACTTGCAACTTGCGACCCTTTCCTCTGCTCCTCTGTTGCTGGGTTTCTGTTTCTGCTGCAGTTTGATGCCACGCTGGACGTCCTGTCATCAGTCATTGTCCTCTGGCGCTACAGCAATGCAGCAGCTGTGCACTCTGCACACAGAGAGTACATGTGAGTACCAAACAACCTGCTAAGTATAGTTAATGTTTGATTCATGATGTGGTATGATGCAATCTGGGTTACTCTTCTCCACCTGCATTAAAGCAAAAGAGTTCCTGTAATTCATTGTTCATTTACAGTTTTCATCCATCTCTCTTTCAGTTTAACTTTCTTACAAATTCCCCCTAAACTTGATTTATTTTTACAAAGATGCAAATGCAACAACTAAATCTAGTTTTGCAATGATTTCTGTTGCTGTCTGACATCAGAGATGGTATTATTTTCATCATAGTCGATATTTAATGCCTGGTTTCACTTGAAAAGACACTGTGAAAGTATGTTCGATGTGAAGGTAGCATTTAGTTGTTGAAGGAGGCTGGATGAATGGATGCAAGAGGGGAAGGGGTTATTTATCTAAACTGGCCTTTTTAGACCGATAACATTGAATCAGGAAAAAGGAAACTCGGTGCAGAGGATCTGTCTCTCAGGTGTTGCTACCATAGCCTACCTAAAGCCCCAAATGGTACCTGCAGAAAGGCAGAGAGGAGAGATGGAAAATATTCAGATGATGACAAAGGGAGAAACCAACATAAAATGGCTGAGTAAGGTGTTGATCTACCGGGAGCCTCCACAACAGATTCAATGCTCCGTGACATACGTTATCCAGGTCTCTGAACTCTACTGGTGGGATGAACACCATTCTTTACAAAGATATTCCCTCACTGAATGGGAATTTTACTGAATGAGCAGTTAAAGTACAGATACAATCGAGAGTCACACTTACAGTGTGAAGGGCTTCATTCCTTTGCCTTACAATCCACTAATGTCATGCATGTGTGTGTGACATGTCTTGGTATTCTTTTGAAAAATAAACTCCTTAGCAGAATTATTCTGAGAGCTGAGAAATTGAAAAAGGTGGATAAAACAAATTGTGTTTTTGCAAGGTCTAAGCATTGCATTGCACTGCCTACACTCCAAATCCATTGTGTTTCCATATTTTCCAATAGAAAAAAACATGTTTTGAGTGAAAGAGCAGTCCAGGGGCATGTTGGAACTTTGATCTAACTGGATATTGTCTTATTCATTTCACCTTTGAGGGTGTGAGGCCCTGTCTTATTAGGCTTTCAGTCGTGTTGGACATACCCAGCTGGGCAGATAACGTACTTTTTAGAACCTCTATTTCTTCATTCGAGGGTGATAGGGAGTGGAGCAATATATTCCTAATTGAACAAGGTCACTGTACATCAGGGCTAAACATAAGCCTGTTAATCCATCAGTTTTCAGGCCTGCTGCAGCTCAGCTGAGTCCATCAAGTGGACAGGTTGTTGTCAGGTTGCACAGAGCCTTGTTGGTCTTACGTAGGGCTTACAACGGCAACTCTGCTTCGCTCAGAGGATGGAAGACCGAGCTGCCACTCTGCCATCCATTAATACACACACATACACACCTGGATGTACAAAAGCATTGGCACACACAAAATAGATTTTATACATTAGTCAACAACGAACCAAATATGCATAAAAAATTATATCCACATACACACCAAGAGTAAGAGCAAGCATTTCATATACACGTCGTATTTGCTGTAAAAGATAAAAACTGGACCATTAGAGTTTAAACACTTTGTGCCCATGCTTAGACAACACATTCTCACTCCCATCACGTCAAAAAGCAACGCTTGGTCAGGTGCTTTTGGCGTTTGTTATTGACGCAAAAAGTCTCCTTTAGCGTCATATTTAGACGCACTTGGTCGGGACTCTTGGCGTCCCATACAGACACTAAAGTTTGATTTTTGCGTCGGTATCTGACACTGAGAGCCACTGACCAAGCGTCAGTATTTTACGAGATGGGAGTGAGGACAGGTTGCCTTAGAGGAGCGCAGAGTTTTAGACTTCCTGTAGCTTGATGTAGCATGTAAGTTTGTTGCATCTTCCGGTAGGGCTGGACGATGTGAACTAAAATCTGTTCTCAAGGATCTCAATTTCAGCTTTGATTACTTTTCGATTAATTGTCCAGCCCTGTCTTTTGGTAAACCATATACAAAAACAAAATAACATTGTAGGAATGAGACATAATGAGATTTGTAGGTTATTGTGCATGTGACTGAAAGAATGGATACATAAGAGACAAGGGCATAGGGGAATAATAACAGATTTTGAATTAGGTTGGGGCAAATGGATAAAGATTGTCTTGGATGGAGAGTGTATTTAGGCTACATTTGTATTTAAATGCTATTTATAATATCATGCCATCTTTCCCCCCATTGTTTTTTTTAACTATGGGATCTGCAGGTACTGTAATTGCAGTTCCATGGCAGGCGTGTTGATGTACCAATTTCTTGTTAATGCATGCATATTTTAACACCTATAATAGCTAAAACTGGAGTCTAAAATTTTGTTGAATTTCCAAGTGTCTTGTAGAGAAGCATTTCTCAAACATATGCATACTTTAAAAGTTACCTTTTCTCAGGGAAATGTTCAGTTTTGTTGTGACCAACCACCATCCAAATCAGTAAAGGATACACACCACGTCACTACACCTGTGAGATACTGTGTGTCTGTTCTGGTTTGACATAGATGGGATGCAGATATTGTGATTTGGGCCCAGCAGATGTGTCACTGTAAATGATCAAGCAATGAAGAGGTGTTGAATAACCGTATCTTATTCTGTTGCCACCAGAGCAAGCATCCTCTAGCCTCACTTCCCAAAAACGTAAACCTCATTATCCCCGATATTTAAAAAAAAAAATTAAGAAACATGACAAAGTGCCACTCTCAAGTGCTCTGATGGAAGTCGGCACCTTGTTTATTCTGGTACCACACAGTCAGAGGTGTCAACAGTATTCAAATTCATTACTCAGGTAGAAGTATAGATGCTAGGGTTTAAAAAGACTTCTGTAGAAGTTGAAGTATCAACTCAAGCTTTTTACTCAAGTAAAAGGGTAAAAGTACTGGTTTCAAAACTACTTCAAGTATAAAAGTAAAAATAATGTAAGAAGATAGAAGAAGATAGAAGATATCAATATGCTTTTTCAAATTAGACGGCGAGTTTTGGAAACAATTAGCTCGTGGTACTTGGGTGTGCAGAGCTTGCAGCGCATTCGAAAGGAGTTGTTTTTGCATCCAACCATTTCGAAAAAGTTCTTTCAGTTACAGCCAGGGATGTAAAAGGGTTGGCTGGTCTTCCTGGCTACCAACCTCCTCGCTGGTGCTTGGTTGGGACATTTCGCTCGAGTTCTCTTGAGTCTCTGCCACGGACATCTACATACATACGTCTGCTATTTCCTTGCTGGAGTGTGACGTGATTTGTGTCATGAAGTTGTAAGATTAGATGTATTATCACTCAAATCAGACATAAATGTTCTTTCAGTCTTACAACACTTTCTGCCGTACCATTATACATCATGCACTGTGCCAGAACCAGTCATGCCAGTCATGCTGCTAATTCTTCTAATTCATTAGCCTGTGAAATTCACTTTAATATTAGGTGTAATTTAAGGGAATTTATGCATCAGTAGGCTTACCACCACAATGCCATATCACTTTTACACACTTACTGACATGTCATTTTTAAAGGTGCACTGGCTGTAATTCAATTTGTTGAACACAAGTTGTTAATGCTAATTTTTGGTTCAAATGTTCCTTTAATATTTCATAGAGGTTGGTAAAAACCTTTCCTAGTATTCCAGACTGCCAGAGGCCACTGCCAGTATCAACTCTTATCTTTTATGACTCTTTATGTGAGGAAACTCCAATGTTTTTGACTTTGTTTGGGTCTTTGCTGCAGCAGGAATATTATTTTCATTATTACAAATGATCTTGAATTAAATTCAAGAACTGAGAGAGATTGTGACTGCTTTCGAGTCAGCTTCTTTAGGTTATTGCTTTGGTTTAACTTTACGTGACTTCCACATGACAGGTTTAGCAAAGAGATCCCACTCACTGAGGCTAACTCCCAACACTCTGCTCTCTGTCTGTCCGTCCATCTGTCCATCTGCAGAGCATGTGTAATTCTTGGGGTTCTGTTCGTTCTCTCCTCCTTGTGCATCCTTGGAAAGGCCATCCATGATCTTGCTACCAGGGTGCCCCCGGAAGTGGTAAGACCCTAAACACACACACACACACACACACACACACACACACACACACACACACACACACATATACACATACACACATACACACCATACACTCTTTATAGAAATTTTGTTTATATTGAACAATGTTTTTGGGTTGATGTCCATGTCTACACAAGAACTGTGTGACATACAGTATATGTAGTCATTTTTGGTGTTGATGTGTTAGAGCAGGGGTCTTCAACGTTTTTTAAGCCAAGGACTCCTTAACTGAAAGAGAGATGGATCAGGGACCCCCTACTACATATATTGTATAAAATGGAAGTTGCATATTAATCTGGTCCTACAATAACTTTTAGGGCAGCCTAAAGCATTTATAGATACCTTTTTTTGCATAGAATATTAGGCTATATAAATAGCCTAATAATTGTTGGCATGATTTTATAAATCATGTTTTAATGTTAAACATACATGTGGCACAGTGGATCCTTTGGGGATTACCTGTATCTGTGGATGGCTACCTTAGTGACTACATTACCCATAGGCCAGTAAGCCTTTCATCAGTGGGGATTTATTTTTGCTAATAATATGTTGGAATCATGTAAAGACCTTAATTTTTGAAAAAACTTTCAAAAATGAACAGTAATTTGGAGGCCCCCCTGCAGTGACTCTGAGGACCCCCTAGGGGTCCCGGACCCCCTGTTGAAGATCCCTGTGTTAGAGAGTTAGTGTTAAAAACTTCACACCTGGAGTTTGTAACACAGGCTTTCTATTATACATTTTAAATATCAAGCCCCAACTCATCAGGGTTATTATTTTAAACTTTCGAAAGCTCATCTAGAGCCAAAGTAGAACCCGTACAACTGTTTTCATGGGCAGTATACTACTTGTGACAAGAAAATTGTGTAAAATTGGTAGTGTTACATTAAAATGTTTAAACTGAATATTGGACTGTAAAAACACATTTCTGATCATTTGTTTACAATAATGATGCCATATGGCATTGGATTGCATGGTCATAGTTTTGTGTTTGGCAGTTCTGATCAGTTCAGGGCTTATTTATTTATTAAGTGCTGTTGTTTAATTCAAAGTTAAAATATTTTTTTTAGGGATTGCAAATGCCATGCCAGTGCAGCAGTTTACAGCTTGCATTGGGCTTTGTGATTTTCTACAGTATTTTATTGAAAATGGCACAACACATTAGCTGCTCCTGGCTATTCCCTCAACAATATAAACATGTTTATGAGAAAAGTGGCATGTGTGTTTGTGAGTTTACGGCACACATCACCCCACATACACATTCTGTGCACACGTTCACATGCATACTACACACAAACTGGCACAATGAATACAAATGAACAAGATTCTTGAGTTCCAGATGCTCCCAATTTGAGTCAATACAGACACATACAGGTACACACAGAGCAACACAAACATGCGCACACACATCATTCATTGTTGTGAGCGCTGCATCTTTTTATAGCCCTCTGCTGTAGCTGCTCTGACGTCAGTGTTTTTGTCTCCCTCCACCTGACTGTTGTTCCTTTTCTCTCTTTGACACAGACATGCATACACTTTTACTTTTTTAATGTCAACCCCCCCACCCCGCGCACACACCTCTCTGGAGGTGTTAGGAATATGAATAAGGTCTCAAAATAGTCTCATCTTTCTGTTGCTGGGGCACGGCCCAACTCTTCCATCGTCACACTGTTTGGGGAGTGCCCATCACATCCTTTCCGGTTCTTTGCTTTGAACCCTCCTCTTTGATTTGTAAATGATTTACCATCACCATCTGTCCATTTCACTAACCAGTGAAGCCAAGAGAGATTTTCACACCCCAAAAAACACTTAGTTCCTCTTTAAGTTTCCTAGCTTCCGGGTTTCAAAGGTCTAAGATGCACCTTTGATTTTGTTATAGAGCCCAGCAGTGCTCCCAAATCCAGAAATGTCTTCCCATTCCACTGTTGATGTTTTTTAACAACACAGTTCACACTGGAATTTTAAAACAACCTTGAGCTGAGAGGTAGATTTTAAACTTAACTTAAAGTTTTCTTGTAAACACATGAAAATGTTTCAGGCCTAACACATTTGTCTCATGAACCACATACAAAGCCGATTATTAAAAAAAAATTATATTATATATATATATGTATGTATATATATATATATATGTATGTATATATATATATATATATATGTATATATGTGTATATATATGTATATATGTGTATATATATATATATATATATATATGTATATGTATATATATGTGTATATGTATATATATGTATATATATGTGTATATGTATATATATGTATATGTATATGTATATATATGTATGTATATATATATATATATATATATATGTGTATATATATATGTATGTATATATATATATATATATATATATATGTATATATATATATATATATATATATATATATATATATATATATATATATATATATATATATGTGTATATATATATGTGTATATATATATATATATATATATATATATATATATATATATATATATGTATGTATGTGTGTATATATATTTTTTAATTTTTTTTATACATGCATTGGTTGTATCCATGTTGCTATTGGCTAACTGTCTTCTTCGTCGGGAATGTCGAATCCGTGCCAGTACCAAGGGGGTAAGCGAGCGTCCACAAAGCGTAGCTCCTATGGAGCCATTTTGTTGCTATCAAGCCATCACCCGCCATTAGCATTCCATTGACTGCCATTTATTTTGGCGCCACTTTGACAGCGAATAACTTTACATTTGAAGCATTTAAAGACTCTATTTGTCCATTGTTTATTTCTAAAGAAACACGACAATGTATAAAAGGCTCCATTACCTTGTATCTCACGTTATGGCTGCATAGCAGGTGTTTTTGTAAAAATAGGCTAATGATTGTGTCATAACCACCAAATTACCGTATAGTCAGGAGAAGCGAATGCATTGGCTGAAATGCAATCTGTGAACCCATCGCCATCTTCTAACGACAATTTAGACTTCATAAGCTTTTTTTAAAATGAAATGAATGTAGACGTTGTCTCTCCAACTCCATTCTCACATCCAAAGTTGCTAATCAGACTGTACACAATGACTGGTGCACATAAGAGCACACGGATATCCGCTGGCTACACCGGAAAGCCAGAAATATTGGCCATCGCCCTCAGAGGCAGATCGGTTATAACCTAGCCGGCAATGGATGCACCAACCGTTGTACACACAGTTTTTCTCTTATTTTCCTCTTGTCACTGGCAATCATGTGGATATAATGAGATTTAAAAGGAAAGATAAATATGAAGAGTTCTGATGTAAGAATGTATAAATATCTGTACCAGACAAACCAAGTGTGTGTCGTTTTGATCATTTTTAAGCCAATGTTTGATGTTGTAAAAAATGACTCATTGAGGCTCGCTTTGACCACAAATAAAACGCCAAGAGACTGAAGCTGGCAGAGAAGCAGGTTGAGGGCTGCAGCTATTCTGCAGACTGTGTTTGATGCTCCAGTTCCTTTATGTTAATATAAACTGGGGGTGTTAGGTCTCAGGGGAGCTTCCTGACACCAGCAAGAGCCTATTACCACTGTCTGTCTCTTTGACATTCTCTCCCTTTACCTCACTTTCTTTGTACTGCATCTTCTATTTCAATCTGGGCCCCAGACATCTGGGTCTTAACCAACATCTGATTGATTATCCGTTTGTTTGAGAGCAATCTGTCGTTTTATGCAAAATACCCTCACAGGCTACTTGGCTTGGCATTTGCAACCTGGTCTTACGGCAGTTGGTAGATGCAGGAGTGTAAAGGATCCATCTCATTCTCTGTCTCATTTGTCCAGGCTCTATCTACTTCCTCATTCATTATTTTTTTTCCGCACTCTCTCTGTCCCCTCCCTCCATACCCCATCTCTTTCATTGTGTCCCTCATCCCCAACTTTACATCTTTCTCTAACCTCTGTGGTTCTCGCCTAGTCTGTCTCCCTCCATTACTATGTCTGTCTTCACTGCTTTATGGGTTTCAGACTTTCTTTGGGCTTTTATTTGGTTGAAACAGGCTGTTTCATGGAAGTCTTCATCAAACAGAAGTCAGTGGTGATTTATCAAACTAGCTGTGATCTGTTAATGTGCTCTGTTTGTACATGTCTGCAGGACAGCGTGCATGACAAAGAGCCAGATAGTTAATGGGGAAAAAAACCCGGAAATGAAACGTTCAGGAGGGAAAGGGGAATCTGCAGGCTGAATATGATGTTTCTCGGTTGATAGTGCTATTGACTAAACTTCTCTGGTTTCTTCTTCTGAGAGATTTTACTGTTCACCTTTTAAATATAACAGCCAGAAGATAACAGCAGCAAGCCAGTGTTAATACTGTAAACGTTGCTACCCTGAAGTATTGGGCTGTAAAATCACATTGAGCGCACAGAGGGTGGAGAAAATCAGGAATCCTGATTCGCATCACGTCCCGGCTCGCTGCTCTCATGGCAGGCTGTCTGTGTCTAGTGCCTGATTAAACACAGAGAGCTGAGATTGGCTCTCTCTGACTCTGTGCTAGATGCATGAGAGATACATGTACTGACACACACTCGTTTTTACGGTTTGTTCTCTGATCTTGATCACTGTGAGACTTCCCCAATAAATACCACCTAACAATCTAAATAAAGAATTGCCTAAAGAACTAAAAGGGGTTCTTTTCTATCACCCCTTTCATCCTATTGAAAACAAACAGTGCAAATGATTCATGGATAGAGAGTCCATAAAGCAGAGATCCAAAACCACTAACTACATTGTAGTCAGCAACACTAAAACAATGCACTTGTTTAGCACAAGCTCTTCCTTATTCTGCCTTCATCTAATTCAAGTAAATGGGAGTAAAAAGGGTGCAAGGGATTAATGTGTGTGTGTGTGTGTGTGTGTGTGTGTGTGTGTGTGTGTGTGTGTGTGTGTGTGTGTGTGTGTGTGTGTGTGTGTGTGTGTGTGTGTGCTTCCTGTTTACTATATAGTTCACTGTATTTACCATTAACACTTTTATTTTAGTGTGAAATATATCTTTATAATGCCCTCAAAATTCCATGGCATGTACTTTCTATTAACAATCCCACAATGCAATGCGTCATATCTTATGTGAAAGTTACCATTGTGCAATTTTAGAACTGATGACATGACAGCTGTAGAGTTGATGTCATGTTGACGCCAAATGATAAATGTCCTCAATTTCTATTTGCTGCGCACTATAGAGTAAACCATTGAATACATATTATGTAGGGACATTTAAACTTCTCATAGTAGGAAAAGCTGTTGTTTCTAATAACATTACATCCAGTAAGCCGTGACAGTGAGTCAGCAGCATTAACAAACCAGGACCCTAAAACTGAAGCAGCTAAATGGAATTCAGCCATCGTTAGCATTGTCGTTATTATTTATATGCTTTTCCTACTCTGACATGTCCATATGTCTTTTGTGAAAAAGACCTATTCCACTCTTAAAGACCCTGTGCACCCACACTCAATCACATGCTGGCTGGATCTATGCTGGAATTACACGAGGTCACCATACTTCACGAACCATTAAGAATGATAAGATGTAATAAAAAGTTGGTGTTAGTCAAGCGCAGTCTTTACAAAGAGTCTAATCAGGCAAATTAAGTGAAAGCACCTGTGTGGGTGGACCATGAGCGTGTAGTGCCTTGAATAAATACATACTATTATAAGGTCTGATGTTAGTAATTAATGTCTACAACTTCACTATTCTGTCCAACAGATGGAAGCACTATAACATATTGAGAGGGACAAGAAGAATACTGGCAAATTAAGATAGAAATAGCACTCGTGTAAGAACTTTTTGCAAATAGGACGATGAAAGAGACGTTTAAGGAATTAAAAAAACGTATCTTGTAACTAACTTTAATGCTTTTCTGATTTATTTCATGTGCATGTAAATCCAAAAGCTGTATAGTTGGAGTGGAACTTCTTGGTAGATGATAGATTGCACCTGATACACATTTAAACGTCTACATTTGGGCTTTCCTTCCCTTCCCGTCCATCATTGCAGCTGACTGTCTGTAACGGAGTATAGCGTCACTTTTTACTGTGAGAAATCCCCAGTAAAGGCTTCCTTACCAAAAACTACACAGCTAGACATGTTCCAAAAGAATGTGTCTGAAATTGGGGAGAAATGAACATCGGCAACCAAGATTACATGTTTCCCTGACGTTAGCATGTAGCTAACGTTACATGATGCAGTGGAATGACTGTTACAGATTATAGCGGCCAAATCAACAATATGGCTTCTAAACCAAACTACACAATCAAACATGTTCCAACATGAAAGACAAAAGTCCAGGGTGCTCAGGAAGTTCAATCAAATGCTTGAAGGTGCTCTTTGGGGTCGGGAATTCAATTGAATGTAGAGAAAAAGAAAAAATCCAAGGCACTCTTCTTCAAAATTACTTAAAAAGCCTTTATTTTACTGGCTATTTCATGATAAACAATTTAAAAGATATTGGGAGAAGCAACCCATGCGTAGCAGCACTGACAGTCTTCTTCAGGGTGTTCCAACATGAATTTGATCTGAAATTGGTTAGAAATTATTAACAACATTGGCAACCAAGAGTGTATGGAAAACATAAACACCACAGTAACGTCTGTTGAAGCCCAAGTGTTGACACCTGTGCAGTATGCTTGTGTTGACGTTGACATGTGTAGCGGATGCGATCTAGCGTCTACCAAACTTCTTGGCAGTGAATGATGGATGAATTATATTTAGCTGGATTACTTTCAGGGTCCTGGTATTGTGCATGCTGACTCATTGTCAGACTGTCATGGCTTACTGTGACACTTGAATAGAACAGAGACATTTAGTATGTTTACATGCACACTAATCAACTTGTATCAGGAGCAATCCCAGAAGTGGAAGGTCGTGGATATAGACTATTCCGAATATGGCATTATTCTGAATTTGATACAGGTCTTCTTTGGACATGTGTACAGCACATTCGGAATCTGCGTCTCAATCTGGGTTTTTCTGTAGTTTATGTCCAGTTTACAGCCTCTTGCCTGTTTACAGCTTCAGCTATGTGCGTTGCTATGGTTGTTGTACACAAACCAACCAGCTAACAGCTTGCAGGGCTGCGGTAGAGATGCATGCCCAAAAAAAAGGATTAGCACAGCTATACTTTGAAACATTATGAAAGAATTGGATATCAACAAACATCGCTATGGCAACCTTTTCAAGAAGGGGGTTGAACGAATGAAAGAGGGACGCTATGTTCGCATAGTCCAACAAGTCCACCACCGGTGGAAAACTTTGAAAAAATCCTATTTTGCACGGCTGCATGTAAACTGGAATATTAGTGTAATATTCACTTTCATTAGCCACAGCTCAGTCAGAATATTGTCTTTTTCGGAATAAGGACAAAAAACGGATTATGTACATGGAAACGTAGTCAATGTTAATAGTAACACCTGTGCGTTTATGAGTATCTGGTATAAATAGCCCTAACAAAAGGCTGGTGAACAAAGGTGAAGTCTGACATAAACAATAGATTTGGATTCTTCTCTCATGTGTCTCTTATTGTCTTAGTTTCTCTCTTTCTTATTTTTCACTCGTCCTCGTCTCGTCTCTCTGGTCCCTGTTGGCCCAATTAAATCTGATAGAGAGACACTCTGTGGTCAAGTGCTGGTTTTTGCTGAGTCTGTTTGAGACTTAAAAACACCAGACCTTCATATCACTGAAAGGCACCATCTAAATGACCTTCGGTTGATGCACCAAGTTGTGTGTGTGTGTGTGTGTGTGTGTGTGTGTGTGTGTGTGTGTGTGTGTGTGTGTGTGTGTGTGTGTATATATTTGTGTATATATATATAATTATTAATGGTTGAGCTGAGGAAAGCTGTGTGGGTCATTCTGTCTGACTGATAATGTTCATGTGCTTTTTAGTATTTGTTTTAAAGATACTGTGTGCATATTTCTGGCTTCGTTTGCACGCTTTATCTTTAAGCACACATCCACAACCTATCTTCTCTTCCCTGTAGGATGACTTCCTCTACAGTGTGTCTGTAGTGAGCGGGATCACATGTGCTGTGCTGGCTGTGGCCAAGTTCATGCTGGGAAGAGTGCTGACTAGCCGGGCACTTATCACTGACGGTAGGGTACACACACACACACACACACACACTCACACTCACACTCTCTCACACACACACACACACACACACACACACACACACACACACACACAGATAGTTAAATATAAATAAATGAATAGCACACCAGTCTCGGAGGTCTTAACGAAGTTTACGGATGCCTACAGAATGACAAGAGGATATACCATGCCCAGGAAAATTATCTTTTTCCTCATCATTCATTAGTCATTTCTTCAGCCTTTCAGTTTTGATGATCAATGTTTGTGTCTCTCCTGCTAATGACAGGCAACCAGAGCCGTTACAAAACTGACTTTTGTGAAATAGCCTTGTTAGTTTTTAGGGGGATAAATATGGCCTTAAAATGATTTCTGCATGCTCTGAAAAGCGAGAGTTACAGTTGAATAAAATAGTATGTATGTAGTGAAAACAAAGTAAATGATGGTAGAAGATCATTTACTTAAAGGGGTGATAGAATACAAAACCGATTTGACCTTGTCATAGTTGAATAACAACAGTTTGGTGGGTAAATAGGACATACATACAGTGTTGGGCAAGTTACTTTTAAAAAGTAATTAGTTACAGTTACTAGTTACTTCTTCCAAAAAGTAATTAAATTAGTTATTCAGTTACAAATTATGAAAGTAACAAGTTACTTCAGAAAGTAACTATTGCGTTACTTTCAAGTAAATTTTTAAATGCTCAAATGTCCAAATCTCCACCCCTCTTTAATGGAACTTAAAATACATGTGCATGTTCAATTATTTATGATAAATTTGAATATTATAATGAAATGGACACTTAATACAATACATTATTAACAGAAACAATGTACACAAATCTAAACTATTTTAATGTTGCTGTTGGACAAGTGAGACTAGCCTCCAATCAAATGCCATGTATGTAGATATTATGTTTATATAGTGGATCGATACAAATAACACAACACCTCAACAGGCCACAACTGGACAAAATGAAATTATGCTTGTTAAGCACTATACCAAAAAGAAATAACAAATATATACACTCTTTGTAGTGCAAATAACGTAAGTGGCCTTATCTTTATACTTGTGCGCTGGTGTGTGCGTCGAGCCGGCGTGTGTGTGTGTGTGTGTGGGGAGTAGGTGATAGAGCGAGGGAGAAGTGAGAGAGTGACGGCGATTAGCTTTGGAGCGAGTAGCGTCTCTAGAGTCATATAGTAAGAGAAACAAAGTGTCTCCCCTGTTCTTTCTGACCACGGTGGGAAATCTGTAGCAGGAAAAGTTAACCCTCTCCTTGATTTCATAACGCCATACCTGTCTCTCTCTCTCGTTGACTGACTCGATTGTGTTGTTCTTGCAACATGTCTTGTGTGTCGGACTATGTGTGCTTTCGAACACCCGCCCAACTCTACCTCTGATTGGCTCACCATGACATTTTACTCAACCTCAGCCAATCGTTAGCATTTATGCGCTTGTGTCGTGCACTACTCACTAACCAAGGAAGAACAGTAAAAAAAAAGTCTTTGACTCTCGGCTCAGACTCAGAGATAGTTGGTCTGATGAAAAAAATAGCTTCAAATATAGTAACGCGCCACATTTTTTGGCAGTAACGGTAATGGCGTTATTAAGATGGGAAGAGTAATTAGATTACTCGTTACTGAAAAAAAGTAACGCCGTTATTTATAACGCCGTTATTCCCATCACTGCATACATAGAACCTCAAAATCCCATTGACACCTCTTTCCTCTGCAAATCTCACAATTTGAAACTGCATCTGAAAACGGGCAAATCTCAACAAACCACAGAGTTGACGTCAACTCGGTGGCTCCTCCTTATTTGGTTCTAGTCTCTACCTTTGTCACGCCCCAACATTTACATAGGCTACACCACTGATCTGAGATCAGGTAGTCTTCTGAATAGGTCGCGCAGATCTCAGAAATTGTATACATTGTTCGTCTGCTATTTGGTCACTAAATTCACTTCTGAGACTTTTATGCGAGAAATCAACTATGTACAGGTCAAATATGGTCCGTTTTACGAAAATTGATGGCTAATTGCAAATTTTGTCCGACTGTGTGTCGGAGTTGCTGCCTCGCCGCCCGGCCTGTCCTCCTTCACAGACCTCGGCCCGCTGTGAGCTAGATGGAGCTCCGTCACGGCCGGCACTCTAGGCTCTAGGCACTCCATAAAAAGTCACCGTTTCAAATGCCGAGGCCCTGATGGAGCTCCAGGTCCTGCAACTTGCTGCTCTCCCTCCCCTCTTCCTGCTAAATGGCCGGTGTGTGTGAGTGAGAGGTCAGCAAGCCTGTTACGTCCGCAATCTCTTACCACAGGTTTGTAAGTTTATTTGATTAGGACAATGCACATTAATCAACATTTCTGTAAATGCGCCAGTGTTAGCCAGTCGGCTAATTTTCAACTGTAGTCCTAATTACCTAGTATGCATGTCTTTATGGTGGGAAGAAACCGGAGCACCCGGAGGAAACCCACGCAAACACGGGGAAAACATGCAAACTCCACACAGAAAGGCCCGGAACGACCTGGATTCGAACCCAGAACATTCTTGCTGTGAGGCAGAAGTGCTAACCACTATGCCACCGTGCTGCCAGTCTTATAATGGATATGTGTGTTGAGTTATTTATACAAACGATCGGGGAAATAAACACCTCTTGTCCGCGAGTCTCATTGATAGAGTCCGCGGTGAGCTGGATGGAGCGCTATCAATGAGAGCTAGCTAGCCTCCTCCTAACGAGACCTCTGAAATTCACAAAAATGCATTAAATTGAAATCGGACAAAAGTGTTAGCTTTGTAAGACCTTAGGGTAGCTGTGATATACATGCCGTGACGAAATTCAAACTGTAAATATACTATAGTTATGCTGAAAGTGTACCCGGGGTCTGTGAAAGGACAGGCTGGGCGGCGAGGCGACAACCCAGACAGCACCGGCCGCTGTCACTGAGCTCATGAACTCCGACACACAGTCGGACAAAATTTGCAATTAGCCATCAATTTTCGTAAAACGGCACATATTTGACCTTTACATAGTTGATTTCTCGCATAAAAAAGTCTCAGAAGTGAATTTAGTAATTTACTAGTAACATTGCAGTGTCTGAAATATGAGACCCGCTGTCTTGTTTCCACTGTATGTGTATGTGGTTCGCTCAACCAATCAGTGCGCAGCTCATCTAAATATTCATGAAAATACCATATTTGGAAGAAAAGCTCTCGTTCCAAATAGGGCCAAAACACAGGGATGCATTAGGCCCCATAGAATAGCAACCGGGCCATTTTCAGCCCAACCAATGTTACATACCCTCTTAGGAGACCTTAAGGAACAGTGTGAAATACCCTATATAATCATTCTATCACCCCTTTAAAGACAAACTAGAAATACCATAGTGTAGAAGTAGACAAGTATTATCAGCAAAAGTATCAAACGAAAAAGCATTTCTTATGCAGGAAAATGGCCCTTGTCAGAGTTATATTATTATATATTATTTTTATTGGTTTATTATTACTCTTGCATTTACTTGTCAAAGGCATTTCAGAGCTAATTTTCTTGTTGTATATGTTGTTGCGTAGTTTAATTTACCGTATAATAATACATCATATTTTATAGAATAGAACTACTGTCAAATCATTGTGATGGAGGTAAAAGTACGAGATTTCCCTCTGAAATGTACCTAGTGTTTTAAAGTAGCATAACATTGAAAGACTCTTGCCTAATCCTGACCTAAGTGTAAAAGGCAAGGGTTAATGTTAGGGTACTCTAACCCAAGCGTGCAAAAGGTATCAGAATCCCAAGCATTAAAACCAGAGCCACAAAACTGAGTATGTGTTTCTATGTTTGTATGTGAGGGAAAGTTGCTCTCACAGCTGGTTTGGAAGAACTGAAAGGGTTATGACCCACTAGCTGTTCATAGGCACATGCCGCATCACATGTGGCATGTGAACTAAAGCACAGTGTGCACACACACACACACACACACACACACACACACACACACAAAGCAACACTGCTATCCCCAGGTCTCAGAACACACAGGGCATGAATCCAATAAACCTGAGGTTGCTGTTTTCAGAGACTGGATTTATTTCCCAGAAGACCATACACTAACTGCAGGCGAGACAATAACCCACTGTGCTGGCTTTCACACCAGGAGAAATGGAATTAGAAAAAAACATCAGTAGCTACACAAGGTAACTCAAATACAGTAGATGTGGTCAACAATGATGTTAGCGGTTATATCCATTCATATTTGAGGGTTTCAAAAAAGACTCATGTGTTTCTCCTCTGCCACCTCTGAGGTCTGTTTGAAGGAATCCCACATCCCAGGAAGTACACTTATTTGCTTTTTAGACAAAAGCTGAGAGGATACCATTCTAATGTCTGTATGGTAAACATGAACCAATACAGCCAACAGCCAGTAAGCTTAGCTTAGCACAAAGATTGGAAACAGGGGGAAACTGCTCGCCTGGCTCTGTCCGCACGTCAAAAATTCCATCCATTAGTTCAACTAAAGCTGGATGCCTGTCAACTGTTATGGTGACGAATGAACTCCAGGAAGTCCATCCATCCATCCATCTTCGTCCGCTTATCCGGTCTCGGGTCGCGGGGGTAGCAGCTCCAGCAGGGGACCCCAAACTTCCCTTTCCCGAGCCACATTAACCAGCTCCGACTGGGGGATCCCGAGGCGTTCCCAGGCCAGGTTGGAGATATAATCCCTCCACCTAGTCCTGGGTCTTCCCCGAGGCCTCCTCCCAGCTGGACGTGCCTGGAACACCTTCCTAGGGAGGCGCCCAGGGGGCATCCTTACCAGATGCCCGAACCACCTCAACTGGCTCCTTTCGACGCGAAGGAGCAGCGGCTCTACTCCGAGCTCCTCACGGATGACTGAGCTTCTCACCCTATCTCTAAGAGAGACACCAGCCACCCTCCTGAGGAAACCCATTTCGGCCGCTTGTACCCTGGATCTCGTTCTTTCGGTCATGACCCAACCTTCATGACCATAGGTGTGGGTAGGAACGAAAACTGACCGGTAGATCAAGAGCTTTGCCTTCTGGCTCAGCTCTCTTTTCGTCACAACGGTGCGATAAATTGAATGTAATACCGCACCCGCTGCGCCGATTCTCCAACCAATCTCCCGCTCCATTGTTCCCTCACTCGCGAACAAGACTCCAAGGTACTTGAACTCCTTCACTTGGGGTAAGGACTCATTCCCTACCTGGAGAAGGCACTCCATCGGTTTCCTGCTGAGAACCATGGCCTCCGATTTAGAGGTGCTGATCCTCATCCCAGCTGCTTCACACTCGGCTGCGAACCGATCCAGTGAGTGCTGAAGGTCACAGGCCGATGATGCCATCAGGACCACATCATCTGCAAAAAGCAGCGATGAGATCCCCAGCTCACCGAACTGCAACCCCTCTCCACCCCGACTACGCCTCCAGGAAGTCACTGCGCAATATTTTTTTTCCTAGGATGGCAAAGGCATGACCCGCCCTACTCTGCCTCTGATTGGCTTACCCTGATAATCTTACCCTAACCTTAACTAATCTCACTCCTTATGCCCAAACCTAGCCAATCCTAGGAAAAGAAAATTGCCGTCCGGACCATAACCCCTCCGTAAAAACCATATCTTGTCATTGTTTACACTTCAGCTTTTGTACAGTTTAAACAGTTGGGCTGTAACATGTTAATAAGTCGGCTTTGAAGGTTCTTGTAGGCAGCCAGGCTAGCTGTTTCCCCCTGCCCAGTCTTTATGCTATGAGCTAAGCTAACTGGCTGCTGGCTGTAACTTCATATTTACTGTACAGACACGAGAGTGGCATTAATATTCTCATCTGAATCTCAGTACGAAAGCGAATAGGTGAATCAAACAAAATGTCACACAAGCCTTTAACACCAAAATAGCTTGCCCTCAGATAAATCCACTACTTTTTATGTTCAAACCTGTCTACCACTTTTGATAATAACTGCGTGAATCCTTTGATGGGTCATTATCATGTTTAGTAATGAGTATTTAAGTTTGGGCAACTGAAACTACTCCAGTACTCATACAATAATATATAAACAGACTTGTTTGTGTTTTTTAGGGTTCAACTCTCTGGTCGGTTCAATTATGGGATTTTCCATTTTGATCAGCGCCGAAGTCTTCAAGCACCATGCCGACGTCTGGTTTCTGGATGGCACCATGGGAGTTGTTATTGGACTCATCATTTTGGCATATGGCATCAAGTAAGATTAACATTTCTCAATGAAGAACATTTCTTTGACCTATTGATTTGTAAATGTCATAATTTCTATAAGGTCGATCCATGTTCTATAAATGCCAGATTCACATGTCAACTCGACAGCTCTGTACTGGCTACACTGGCTGCTGAGTGCCAAAACAGGCCGAGACACCTTGCAGAAGTAATTTCTGCAATCTGCACATTCACATACTTTCCAATGAGATCTTGTTTCTGTGTCCACAGACTCCTGAAGGACATGGTGCCCCGTGTGAGACAGACGAGGAACTACGAACGCTTTGAGTGAGAGTGTGTGTTGGCCAGACGAGCAGGTTCAAACACACACACACACACACACACACACACACACACACACACACACACACACACACACACACACACACACACACAAACACACACCCACACACCTGGCTGCCTCCGCCCTCTTCTCTCTGTCCTTCCTACACATGTTAATACACATGCAGCACATACAGACTCTACACGTTCCCATACACACAAATATACACACATGCTGTATAAACTGTACATAGTACATTCATACATTCAGACAGAAACAAACGCACATGCATACACAAATGCAGCAACTGAGAGACTTTAAGGAAAAAGGACGTGATTGAAGACCACATCCTGGAGAGAAAACACTTAAAGTTAAATTCTTCTGTTCTGCCCTTCTTTACTTTTTTGTCCATTAAAACCACCATTTCAAAAATGACACCTAGAATTAAAAAAATGCCCAAGAGCTGCGACTCCTGTCTACCAGCAGGAGCTTTGGATTTGTTTGACCTGGGGATCCAGCAGTCGCTGTTTAGATAACAGCATTCACCAGTTATAACACAAGAGACAACAGTGTATTGGTTTGTCCTTGTGGGTTTAGCTATTGGCATGGTGGGCATAATGGGGATCAAAATTCCAAAATTACCAAATGGGGTAGATTTTATTGTGATGAGGCCTACACAAAACACACAGCACGTTTTCCCATAATTTATTTGAGAAAACATAGAATAGAATAGGAATTTCTTTGTCTCCCTATTGTATCTTAAATACAAACTCCAAATTGAGCTGAGGGCTGCTCACTATAATTTAAGATTGTTGTTTTGTTTTTCTTTTTATTGTTAAGTACAGGTGTTCCTTTCCTAAATCCATTCCTGTCAAAACCTCACCAGCCTTCCCTCTTTAAAGCAGCCACTATACCTCCTAATACGTTGCTCAGAGATGGAGAGGATGTGAAAAGCCGAGAAAAGAGGACTTAGACAGAGAGCATATGAGCAGTTCTGAGTCAGCAAACACTGCTTTGTCCAAAAGGTGAAAAGCATCAGTGAGCATGGTGAGGTCAGTCTTTATCTGGAAACTCTACCGCTAAAAGGAAAAAGCAGTAAAAGAGCACAGGAGACAAACATTTGCCATATGATGGCTATAAACCTAAAGTGCACATGTAATTTATATACATTGCATAGCCTACTGTACTGTATGTAATGTATCCAAGCACAAATTAGTGAACTTTCCTTCATGCGCTAGTGTTTGTTGCTGACAGTTTAGTGCAGTGCCCGTTTTGACACAATGGGTAATTAAAAAGTAAGACATGATTTGACCGGTGTATCTGACTTTGCATATGTTTCATTGCCATATATTGTACATATCTTTTGGTTGATCTCCTAAACCCAAATACCGGAGTTAATTACTGAACTCCATTCAGCATCTTTTGTTTTTTTACTCAAGACTTAGTTTGACAAAGTTTTACCGGGCAATAGCTAGCATCTGAAGAATAGCGAAATACGTTTTTTAAGGGTAAGATGTAAACGCATCTTAATATTTATCTTGTGTTTTTGTTGTAACACCTTGTCATGCTTATAATTAATAGATGTAAAAGCACTAAACTCTGCAGGAACGTCTCTGGCATTTGCTGTAATCCTATTTATCATTTTCTCTATGTAATGTTGAACTCAATCTAGCTGGGATATTTATTACTTTCATTGACATTAATTTATCCATGTTTTCTTTTTTTCTTCCTTGTTTTGACTGCAAAGTTCATGCGGAAAGTTGGATAAGACAAAGTCTCAAACCTAAGATGAAACAAAGCACAATCACAAAGATGAAGTAGCCTGTGGGAATATCATTTTAATGGCATATCATTTGCAGAGACAGTGCTTTCTCCTTGTGTCGCATACCTGCTTATACCTCATTTGTTCTGCATGGTACCATTGTTATCATCCATTGTTATGTGCAATGAACAGAATGTAAATGCAAACCACACAGTCTGTAAATATGTTTATTACACTGTCCGGGTGCATCAGTAACAAAACGTCACAAATATAGTTGTAGTACTTTATGGCCAACATAAAAGGCTTTTTGGAGTAGACATATAGTTTAAGTGCAGGAGGATCAATGTTACATATCGTTGCACATGTTTACTCTATAGTGCTTATACTGTAAATGTGGTTTTACATATTACTGTAGATTATTGGTGAAATTAAATAAGTCTGTCTGTACATTTTGCACTAAGTGAAAATCTCAGACTGGATGTAGGTGGGATCTTACAGCGCTGTCCGAGGCTTCTTTATCACTTATTAGTAGCTGTCAAAAGAAGAGCTCATTGCCAATCAAAGCATTACATTACATGTTAAAATGGGATAGCTACAACTTACCTGCCGGCACCAATCAGTATTATATATTACTGAACTTTAGTGGGTGTCATAAACTCCAGTAAAAAATCACCCAGAACATTTTTTAGAGAAAATTAGATAAAAAATACTTTTATTGTCAGGAAGCATCAGAAACTCCACAACCCAAAACGAGCAATTAGATTAAGGAAAGGAGTTCAATTTATGGATTGATTTTATACAACTATATTGAGATCAATCAAATTTAGAAATGCATTGATATGAATAATTCATAGATGTTGTGTAATGCGCAAACACACACTGACATATACTGACATATATACATATTCACTATTTAAAGTGAGGTAAACTGTGTACACTGTATATGACTTTGTGGCCTGGTTTCTTCCTGTAAATGTGAATCCAGAGTGCTTGTGTGCCCCCTCGTGGTAGGAAGCCACATGACAAGAGCTGCGATTAGTATTCAGCGCACTGGATCCAAGGGAGCGAGTCTAAATTTATCCCAGGCTGAACACAGCTACAAAGCCTTGGGCAGTGATTCTGAAGGCACCTACATGCACTCTGCACTGTAATTATCAACTCTCTATTGACTTACTGGACAAGGTGCAACTTGCTTGGTATATTATCTTTAGTTTAGTTTCTTTGTGTGAAGAATAAGGTTGAGCTCTAAACTGAAGGTGTGAATCAGCTCACACCACTTCAACTCACCAACAGCACAGTGATTTGTAATATTCCCCCTCTGATGCATAGAAGACAATCTTTACAATGACTTTTACTAGCAAAGCACAGTGTTTACATGCTAATAACCACCACATGAAGCACAGAACAAAGTCATAATAACTCTTTGAAACTGTATGCTTTACTTGCTCTATTGCTCATATTGTTAACTATATTGTGTTCAGATGACTTTTTTGATCTTGGTAACAAAATCCTTTCTACCTCTCTTCTTTGCACTTTGTTTTATTTCCGTGTTACTTTCTCTTGTGCACATTCATGCTACATAGAATTTAGGCCGGGTGCTGCGATTGTGGCCCTGGACCCCTTACTCTTCTTAGTAATAGGTGATCATTGAAGCTGTTGCACTTACTGTAAATCAGAGGTCAGTGCAGCAGCTGAATACCAAAAGAAATATGTTGAATATAACTGTAACTCCATGATCACCAGAGTTGTTGTTGCATTTCATTCATCTATAATGCCATTTGTTTTTACGGCCCAATGAAATGTTTGACAATTCTGCAGCTTGATGAACTGTGCCAAATCATCGAAAACATCTGTCCTGTCTTCTGACATGTGTGTATCATTCATTTAAGCTTGTATGTACAAATAGATGTATTATTACCGCCCCAGAAGATGCATCAACCCATTCATTTAACCTAGTTTTACAAAATTATGATAGCAATACTAACCACTTCTGTTCCTACAAGCTTAGCATGGGCGTGTAAAAACCCTTCCAGCTTCAGCGGTTACAAGTGCAATGCAGCCACAAACATACAAAAAATAACATACATGGAAAGCTGTAACTGAATTTCCAATAAATCTGACTGTAACAGAATTATTATTTGTCTGTTTGTACAGTAATGACATCAGTGGTATTACAGATGATGTAAACGCCATTTATTTATGTAAAATAACTGAGGTATATCTTTGTCAAAGAGCAAAGTTTTATTGATTAATAAAGTTTTATCCTGCTTAATGTTGAGACATGTTTGATTTATTTTCAACCACACAACTGTCATGGAAGGCTTTGGGTACATACAATGGGGGTACAATATCAGTGTGCCATGTAGCAGTCACTAGATGCCAGTGGGTACTATGTGAACAGGCACCAAATGCCCATGGGCACCAATCCCATCCGTACTAGCGTATTGAGTCAGTTTATTCGAATGAAATGAATAAGTTACTGGTCTATATCCACGACGTTCCACTTCCGGGATTGCTCTGGTGCTGCGGGAAATACCGCCGGATGTCCCTCTTTTCGGCCGGATGTCCGTCACCTTCCGCTTTCTTTGTGTTGTAATTTTAAACTCTGGTGGATTGATGAGGACTATGGTTAACTGCTCCTCAGATCTCTGCAGGGTAAATCCAGACAGCTAGCTAGACTATCTGTCCAATCTGAGTTTTCTGTTGCACGACTAAAACAACCTTTGAACGTACACGTTCCACCAAAACAAGTTCCTTCCCGAGGCATAGCACCGCCCAATACAATTGTGATTGGGTTAAAGAAATGCCAATAAACCAGAGCACATTTTTCTCCCATCCCGGAATGCTGTGTGGACTAGCCAGACCCTCCTTCGCAGTTTTCACATTTGTCCAATCATTTAATTTCTGTCAACCTAAACAATCAGCTGCTGTGTCTATGGGGAAAAACTAAAGTTAAAAAAAAAAGTTGGAGGATGAAGAAATACAGAAATATATAAACAAAAAAAACATGCTCAACAGGTTTAAAAAGTCTAAGCAGTAAGCATCATTACTTTTAATCATGTAGATATCTTTCAATTTCTGACAACTACTGTAAATAAAGTGCTCTTTGTGCACTAATGGTGCCCATCTCCTTAAAGGAATAGTTTGACATTTAGAAAAATACGCGTATTGTTTTTTTTGCTGAGAGCTAGATGTGGACATTGATCCCACTCTCATGTCTGTGCAGCCCATTCTCACTCCTAACTTGACATACGGCAGCTTGATCAGGACTACTGTACTTTGCGTACATTTTTTGAGGGTATTGTTTAGCATCATTGTTCAACATGCAGGGTAGACCCATTGTGAATAAAAAAAAAAAAAAAAAAAACTTGGGTTAGGTTTAGGCGACAAAATGCTTGGTTAGGTTTAGGAACTAACTACATTAGTCACGTAACTTATGTTTGTGGCGTTAGTTACCAACGTTACGTAAGGAATGTCACATGCAAAAGTTGACTTTTGGTCATTACGTTGACTTTTGGTCCGTTACGTTGACTTTTGATTTCACACAGCCGGTCAGTTAGCCTAGCTTAGCACAAAGCCTGGAAGCTGGGGGAAAACAGCTAGCCTGGTTCTTCCAAAGGTATCAAAATCCATAAACTCTAAAGCTCAAAAATCTAAATGTTAAAACAACACCTTGTGGTTTTATGGGAGTTTATGCACTATAATATTTCTTGGTAACTTCATGGAGTCTCTGCTGGTTGCATGGCAACTTTATGTTGATGACAAAAACTACAGGAAGTTACTGTGATCGACCGAAGAAATAGTCAGGCACATAAATCCCTATAAAAACACAAGATGTCGTTCTTACAGTTCGGTTTTGGTTTGGATTGAACGTGATATAACATTTTAATTAGTGAGCTTCATATTGACCATACTAATGCAAGAGCTGTATAAATACTCTCATTTAACTCTCGGCAAGCAAATAAACAATTCCTTTAATCTCCACAGTATTCTGTTGGTGGAAAGCAAAAAAAAATTTGAAGTAGAGTGAGACCTCTCCCAGCAGCTCTCCCGCTTCACTCTCTGTCGCACGGGCATATGCATGCACAGAACAGCTAATAGGAATGCTCTTTCTCTAAGATGACCTGTGATTGGTCAAAGTTTACCGTCATAGGCTAGATTTTCTAAAGCCTAAAAACGGAGCCAAGAGGAGGTGCAGAAGTCTAGTGTTTTCTCGGACCACTTGAATTATAATATGCTGGAAGATTATTATGGATTTGTTTGCTGAGTCAGGACCTTCAGATAAAACCCACATAAATAATTTTTATTGCCATTTATGTACATATTGTTTTCTATCCAGCAGTTAGATACATGCCTGGCATAAGGCTATCTGGTCCTTAATGTAGTCCCTACAGGGGCAGATGCGAATCAAGGACTGGTCTGATCTCACACAGCTGAAGAGCAGGGGGTCAGACTGGAACACACAGTGTTTACTACTGCTGTTGTAGGCTGGAAACACCAAGTGACTGTCAGAAAGCTCTGATGTTTGACAATCTACACCATATCTGAAAAAAAACAAGAAAAATAATCAGCAGACGTGTATCAAATCATAAAGAATGTAATTCAAATAGTTATGGAGAGTTTCAACTTTACAGATGGAAGTGGATGTGAATGCACTCCATACTACATGGGACTCTTGCTCAGAATCAAGTCTTCAGCAAGCTCCGCCATTCAAATTATTATGTTTACAACTCAGGTATGGGAGTTTGGGAATTGGGGTAAATGCTGGGGTTAGATCTGTCAATCCCAGCAATCAGGACTTGTATAAAGCTTTAGAGGAGAAAGGCTTGAATCAGGGAAAAAAAGCACCGGGCTTGTTTCTTTTTACCGACTGCATAAAAAGAGATTTTGTCCAATGTGTCCATGTGCTCTGCCCCCTGTTTTTCAACTCTGACACCAGCTGAAATTGCCAAAATTGGCCTCCAAAAAAAAAAAGGCTTCCCGCGTCAGCAGTGACAGCTTAGATACATTTCACAATAACCTTGAACACAATATTTGTGTTCCCACCAAAAAAGACTCCAAATTATTTAAAAGCAATTTAATTAAAAATAAAAATTAATGTCTGACTGTGTCTAATTTGAAGTTATTGTGTAGAATGTTTCCATAAAACTGTATACTGTGCACACCATTGTTATATTACATTTTGCTTGTGGGATTTTTGTCTTGTATGGTGAAAAAAGATCAACTATAATATTTACTACATGTTAATGTTTATACTAAAGTGAATTTTCCAAAAGGGTTATTAAAATGGGTGGATAAAGGCTTATACTTTCAGTTTTGTTGACCCCCTTCTAATTGTTATGACTGCATGGTGCATCGAGTAGGTCTATGATAATTTGCTGTTTAGTTTTAGAATGCACAAAAAGCTGACCTTATAGAGCACGAGTATAGAGCAGATATACTGATATCATTATCATAATAAAACAAAAAACAAATGCACACAAAAACCACACCACTCTCCGAAGACAAATGTCTATGCAGACATGGTTACTGTAGAATTACCTTCATAAAAACAATTGACAAAAATAGTTCTACTCAGAACTATATGCATGACATTGCTTAAGTGCATTTCGTTTTATAGGTGGGAGTGTTTCCTCACACTGAATACAGCAAATTTCAAATCACGTTTTATACACAGAAAAAAATGAAAGTAAATTAGGATTCATGTGTATGCAAAGTAACATGTGAGTACTTACTTGGCAAGATTGTCGGCGCTGTTAAGATGGGGAAAGAATGCAGGTTCACAGATCAGCCCCATCTTCTGGCACGCCTGTTTACAGGAAGTCTTCGCCTCTGCCTTCACAACCTGGAGTGCACTCAGTGGGGGCCAGCTCCCTGTACTATTGCAGAAGTCCTGAGGTAAAGATGAGAAGAAAATAAAAATGATAATATAACAACTGCAAAATCCCAGCCCATAAACCAACATTCCTCCAACCTGTTTTTCTATCAGGATGTGGACCCTCTGGAGCATCCCTTCACAGGAAAACTCATAGGGAAGGTAGGGCTCAATCTGAAATGTGTATGCAAAACTACAATTAGAGATATATTATAGACAAACTGCAGTTCTGTATTCATCAAGTTGAGCATATTTCCACTGTGAAGTGGGTTAGACACCATATGTAGACTCACAGTCTGATTGAGGATAGCAGTGAGAGCTCTCTCCACATCTGTGGAGTTGTGCATATCTACCATCCATACGTAGGGCTCTCCTATGGCCTCGGCATAAGGATGCTGGGATGTCACCTGCAACACCAACAGTGAAATTGAACCATACGGTGTACCTGCTATTAATTTATATTTAATATATATATATTTATAAAAAAAACAGGCATCATTTTTAATTGGTAAAGACAGTAGCTTGATTTCCATGTTGGGTCAACAGACATTATTTAATTTCTTGATTATTTGGTTGAAGTAAAAAGAGATTTTTCTAGGCTCTACACATGTAAAAGTGTTTTGTTTATCAGATCATGGTGAGGGCCTCTCACCTCTCTGATGTTGGGCTTTCCCTTGAAGAACTCGGTGTTCAGGCTACTTTGCGGAGGGTGTAACCTGGGGTTCAGAAAAGCACAGCCATTGGCTAAGGCCTCCAATGGGGCGGGGCCTTCATATGGGAAAGACAATCCGACAAAAACCTTCAACAGACGACAGATAAAAAAACAGTTTAGAATTTCCATGAAGGTGAGGATGTTTATGGTAACCACATGCACTGCTTTATTGTCTCCACACGGTGGCAGCCAACTCCAGGACAGCATGCACAGGGAGGGTTTTCTTTACAAACTCATGCAGTGTGGACCCACACTAAGAACAAGTTTGTGAGTTTGACTTATTTTCAATTCAAGTCCAAATCCTCAGATTTCAAATATCAGTATTTGCAAATATTAACATGGCATGCTGAATAACAGGAAACATGATGCATCCATAATGTTCTTGTATATGTAAAATGTGGACACAAAAATGTAAGTGTGATGCTGCTTACATAGTGTTTAAAGCATATACAGAATATGTGCTATTGTTGAACAGTCTGTCCCCCAGGGCCATTATAATAGCTTTAAAAAAATGCTTTCCTAATTTTATGGGAATTACTTATAAACATGACTTTTCAGAGTCCTCTTACTTCTATATGGGGTCTCAGAGACCTCAGTTGATGGTTAGATGCAACATATTTTCATACTGTACAATCTATATTTATGATTGATGTTCACAAGCCTTCCACAGAGAAAGAGAGAGAGAGAGAGAGAGAGAGAGAGAGAGAGAGAGAGAGAGAGAGAGATGGAAAATCAAGCATTAAAATTCAAACTACAGGGGCCGTCCATTCACAGTACTTTTTAGACAGCACTACCCTCGTCAAGTAAGCCTATTTGTTTATTTGGATCCCGAGTATTTGTCACCATATTCTGCTCAAGTGCACACACAGACACAGCTTGTGTGACCATGCAATTATTTGTGAGAAAGATTTACATTTTGCTTAAGAAATCATCTGTTTTTATGTTTGTTTCACTCTCTCTGTGCTGTTTGCTCATTACATTTCTAAGGCTGGACTAATGTCTTACATTTTTGTTTCAGACCTGGAATTGTCCCTAACTTTTGCAGTACTGTGAGAAAGGACACAATAAGCTAGGCTGATAGTTTGCTGTTTTCCCAACGAGGGAAGGGGGGGTCTCAGGGCCAAGGTTTAAGAGTCCCCGTTCACTACTGATACAAATCCTGTGTCAGTCATAAAAAGCACTGATTCTATCTATGACTTTAAAAATGTCTCTTAAGGTAATCTTATTCAGGGATTTTCTCATGAAGAAGGATAAATGATTTTACTGAATGGCCGCCCTGTACAAATCATTTTTCTTCAAACTGTTTTGTGAATCAATTGTCACTGGTCTAGTTTTTCATTAGCGCTTTTGCTTTTTGGTAAAGGGTTGTCTATAGAAGAGGAGTTAAAAGACTTTAGCCTCTCCTCCACCCTCAACGAGGACAGAGTAGCATGCATTTCCTCAACCTTCCGTCTTATTGAGATATTCAGGACTGGATGTGCTGCTCACTCCGAGCTGTCTAAAGCTTCTGCAGATCCAATAGTGCAGCTGTGTCAAATCCAAACATTGTCCAATCTGCTTTAATATTCTTTAGGGTAAAACACATTATAATAGCTGATATCACTTTTTTTTGTCACCTTTATCAAATGAAAACTAGGATACCACTTTAATACTACACATTACGGTTAAATAAGTTCAGACGAATAAAACAAAAACAATATCTCAATGAAAAAAAAGAAAAGACTATTATTATTTTAACAAGTAGAGCAGTGGGCTTTAAATTGAGGAAGAAGACAAAGTCATCAAAACTCAAGGGAGACACAGTCACCTTGCTCTGTCTCAACAGGGCCTGAACCTCGGTGCCTTTGATAATGCCGTGGTTTTTCACATAGCCTGGAATCCCAGCACTTTGATCGACCGTCCCATGGATCTCCAAGTACTTGTGGATAACATCCATATATGCCCCTTTACCCTGCAGTGTAATAGCAGAGGAAGCAAAGGGTGACTTGCTGGTAAATCAATGGATGCAGCACAAATTACACCTGTCCCTTGACAAGTGTGTATTTTATGGGGGATGTCTAAATGAAAAAGGGGGAACCAACAGACTACTAAACAGCCACGGACTACGTCCACAAAATACTAAAGACCAAAAGGTAAAATGAGGTGACAAAAGTAATTTCAAGGCTTATAATGGCAATCAAAAAACTCAGTTCCCAAAAAGTGCCCCCATCATTTCCTCTTGATTTCAGTCTGTCTGCCAGGTTTAATACTTTACAACTTTCTGTTGGGAACATGATCCATTTTCTACTCTACACTCTACTAACTACAACTGTATACTTCCTTAATACTTTCTCAAATTAATATTGGTGCCTGAAGTAATAAATATATTCTGCATACTTCCAAGAAAAAAGTTTTTCCGGGCTATTACAATGTTTGTCAATTGTTACCTCCCAAAACGTGGCTCTCTTGCCATACACAAGTGCCTGGTTTTGTCTTCTGGTAGACTTTAAGTGCTCAGTTTCTTCAGAGCTCCACTGGTGCTGCACCACAAAGCCCAGAAAGGTGTTGTCTGGTGTATGAGCTGCTCACAGTAAGAGATTACACATTCATTCAGAGAGGTACAAAAAAAGTAGCCATTTGTGTTCCTCAAGCAAGATCAAGCAACATGTTAAAGGGTAACTACCGTTTTTTTTCAACCTTATGTTTTTGTGTCTAAGTGACTGATGGGAACAACAATCTTTGATATTGGTCCAGTATTAAGCAAGATGGCTGCAGTCGGCAGCTAGCGAAACAAGCTACAATGTTAATAGGGCAATTGTCCAGCTTGTATTTACCTTCACAAAAGTGCTCATTTTGCCACTGTCTGACAACATTATGGAAAGGATCCCTTCAGAGATAGACCTTTAAAACCTCTTTGAGACCTTTCTGTTTAACAGAAAAAAAAACTGTCCCTAGTCCCTAGCGCTAAACCCACCAGACTCCATTTAAAAAACTTATTTTCACATGTAAATCGGTAAACTTTGTGTTTATTTTAACCAAAACTAGAGTTGTGATGGTTGGAAAAGGGGAAAGACGACCCAAAACGGTATTTTTCAATTCAAGCCCAGTTCAATATTCTAAGTGTCTGACAACATTATGGAAAGGATTTCTAAGGAGGTCGACCTTTCTGTTAAAGAGTAAGATCCTTTTTTTAAACATGAAAACATCTGTGAAATATCGTTCGCTAAACCCACCAGACTCCATGTAAATAAACAGTAATTTTAGCATCGTAAAATACACTTCATTCAAAGTCGACAGAAACAAAATAAAGCTATGAAAAGCCGTTTTGGGTCGTCTTTCCACTTTTCCAACCATCACAACTCTAGTTTTGGTTAAAATAAACACAAAGTTTACCGATTTACATGTGGAAATATGCTTTTTTACATGGAGTCTGGTGGGTTTAGCGCTAGCAACTTCAGAGCTGCTTCTGGTTAAAACAGAAAGGTCTCAAAGAGGTTTTAAAGGTCTATCTCTGAAGAGATCCTTTCCATAATGTTGTCAGACACTTAGAATATTAATCTGAGCCTGTCACTGGCAAATTGAGCACATGTGAAGGCAAATACAAGCTGGATAATTGCCCTATTAACTTACATTGTAGCTTGTTTCGCCTCTGCCGACTGCAGCGATCTTGTTTAACCCACAATTTCCACCAACTGCAGAACGGCTGCGGATCGGCTCTGCTCCGTGTCGGCTCCGTGCTCCGCCGTCCTTCAATACCATTGACATATATAGAATGGACCAACAGATCCCGTTGCTCTGGACGGAGACCAGTGAAGGATATTAGAAGCACTTTTCCAGTGATGGCTGAGCGTTACTGCGCAGCCTCCAACTGAGAGAGATGACGTAAATGTGACGTGAGCAACCTGTCTGAAAGTTGGAAGTCTTCTGGTAGCTGTGCCAAGAGAAATCTCAATCATTCCGAATCTTGCAGAGACGGAGAGCGTAGGTATATGTAAGGAGATAGCATAGCTTCTCCTGTACTGTACGGTAATTTCTCTACTGTGCGACAGCAAGTCGCGTGGTTTTGACACAATCGTTAGCTTATTTTTACAAAAACACCTGCTACGGAGCCATAACGTGAGGTACAAGGTAATGGAGCCTTTTATACATTGTTGTGTTTCTTTGGAAATAAACAATGGACAAATAGAGTCTTTAAACGCTTCAGATGTAAAGTTATTCGCTGTCAAAGTGGCGCCAAAATGAATGGCAGTCAATGGAATGCTAACGGGAGGTGATGGCTTGGTAGCATCAAAATGGTGCCATAGGAGCTACGCGGTCCGAGGAGGAGCTTACCCCCTTGTTCAATACCCACCAGGTCCGGATTTGTTGCAGAACGACTGCGGCCATGACTGACAGCTGAAGTCACGAGGACCCACGAGATCTTGCAAATTCACGTATGATCGCGCGATATAACAGGATGTAGTTTCTATAAACAGAACCACAAAACCAACAACAGTTTGTTTCCACCCAGAGGACTAGAGGGGAAACAACTCTGTGCTGACCTGCTGAAATATGATCCGCCGTGAGCACGGTGGATTTTATTTTGAAAATTAACCGGATGTTTTATTTTGTTTCTGTGCTCAACTTCCTGTCCCGCACAATCTGCCCTGTGCTAAATTGCTGCGGAGCTCTCCGGCATCCCGCAAAAATAGAAGGTCTGCGTATCTGCTCCGGAGGGCTGCGGATCGCCGGAGCTGGGACGGAGTCGGAATGCAGCCATTCCGCAGTCAGTGAAAATACACACATTGACTTTAGTGGAAACCTATTGACTCCGCCGCCGTTCCAGAGCGGCTCCGCAGCCATTCTGCAGTTGGTGGAAATTGCGGGTAATACTGGACCAATGTCAGATATTGTTGTTCCCATCGTCACTTAGACACAAAAACGTAGGAAAATAGGGTCCAGGTTGAAAAAAACGGTAGTTACCCTTTAATCACACAATTGGCTGTTGGAAAAGAAGAAGTAGGAGAAACATACGGAACATGGT
Source organism: Sander lucioperca (assembly GCF_008315115.2). Taxonomy (NCBI): domain Eukaryota; kingdom Metazoa; phylum Chordata; class Actinopteri; order Perciformes; family Percidae; genus Sander; species Sander lucioperca. The sequence goes on from NC_050180.1 coordinate 9,545,362, forward strand.
GTAGAACTGCATTGGAATCAGGTTCAGGCTGCCAAATGGGCTCTTAAGGTTGTGCTCTTTGGCCCAATCTACATGATTGAAGTCTGGCTCAGTGCCGAAAGTATCCAACACACGAATCCTACACCTTATTGTCAGACACAGGTACACAATTACACTCACAAAAACATTTAATTTATATACAGATCATACACATATTTCTGATGGAAAATGCACGGCCAAAAGTATGTAGATACTGGACGCCCGAAAAGTCACTTGATTGAAAGTTGAGTATTAGCATTGGCATATCCAAAATAAATATGACCAATAAGAAATATCCTCATCTATGTACTTTTGTATTTGTCATAATTTGATGTAAGGAGGATATGTTTGTTGTCATTTTGACATGTAAGGTGGAGACATGTCCCATTTTCCACAATGTTTTAAAAGTTATATTATTCTCCATCCATCCTTCCTTACATCATCTGTCCTTTCTGTTTTCGTTTTGTTAAACTTGACAAAAACCTGCTCAATAACCTTTTCCTGCCCTTTTTTTGCCAGTTATCTCATTGCCCTCTTTTTCATCTTTTATCTCACGACTATCTCCAACCCTCTCCGTCTTTTAAGGTCTCAGACTCTAGCTTATTGTTATTCCTCTTGGTAAAATCATATCATTTCTTATAGGAGCAGAAGGTTTCTTAGAAAACGACAGCTTTGCACAAAGATCCATCTAATTCTTAAATCCAAATCTTTTCCTGAAAATCTTACCGAAAACACTATTCTTTCGATCCGCTTCTCTACTGGCCTTTTGTCTTGACTTCTTCTCCACTGAATGAGATCTTCATTTCACTCTGCACTATTTTCTGTCTTTTTAACCTCATATTGTTCTCTGGAACATCTTAACTTGTCTGTGGCAAAGGCACATTTTATCTTGGCCTTGAACTATTTTAAAAAGTACACAAAACGGCCAAAAGATTAACAAAACATTATTTATGTATTGCTTCTTATTTGACATATCTCACCATTCTGTCCTATCACGTACATGCGCTGTTTGCAATATATTGTACACCAGTAATGGATTTAGGAAAATTACATGTCTCAACACGTAAGCTCATAATGGATGGCCAAATAAAGGCTTAATAATTATGCAAATTACTGATTCATTCTGGTCTAAAAACTGGTTGTCAGATAGTGTTGTCGGCTTAATCAAATGGGGCCTTCTACAATTGCTGAAACATCAGTGAATGTCATTTAATCCTTCAAAGTATACTTTTGATTCAGCATTTCAATATCAAAATGACCTACCATGCATACATACAGTGAATGTGTGCATATACTCTCACTCTCATATAACTCAAATGGACATTACAATAATATCAGGAACAGAAACCTGATACTCGCCTGTATTTGATCCACGATGCCTGTAGTATTGCCTGAATCTGTCTAAGGCCGATAATATCTGTATAGATCAGGTTTGCCTCCACTTTTTTATGAGTTGGGCAGCCACCTGTCTTGATCCCTAGGAAACTAGAGAGAGAGAGAGAGAGAGAGAGAGAGAGAGAGAGAGAGAGAGAAGGAGAGAGAAACACAATAATGGATGTACACAAATAGAGCTATTATAACAAGGAAAAATGGTTGAATGAGTGGAAATGTATATGCAAGTATGCAATGACACCAGTTACCCTGAAAGAAAGCAGCCTGCAACAAAAGGTTCTTTTTGTGTGCATACTCACTGCTTGAGGTCGGGTATGGAGGCAGTAAGGTGAAGATGGTGACCTAGGATGTGAAGTGTGGAGATGAGGTCACTCCACTGGACTAGTTCCCCAAGAGGGCCCCCACTGAAGGCAGCCTCTGCTATTCTAACACCCGATTCATCTGTCACTACTCCGGGATGCACCAGAATCTGGGGAGTCCAAGGACAAGATGAAACGACAAATGTTCTCTCTCCTTTGTTTCATAATTTTTTTAATATAATACAATTGTTTACGTGCTAATACAGTTCAAATACCGTTTTTTAATCGAGTAAGACCACAGAAAGGGCTAACAGCACATTATCTGTTGATTTTTTTTACCCAACTGTAAAACTTCCAGACAACATTGAGTATCCTATAATGGAAGGGCTGTCTTGTTGAGTTTTAACAAAGCATTAGGATTTATTTATTTCACATCTATAAAGTTGTTTTCCTGGTTGAAGTATCACTCAAATACGATTTCTATTTAAGCAGAAACGGAGGCAGCCAGCTCAAAAAGCATCCTCTAACAAGAAAAAATTTAAATGTGTTCATTCCATGTGTATCATATTGAAATTCACATTGAAATAGGCAGAAATGGAAAAAAGAGTAGGTGTACACACATTCTTCCTATGTTAAATCAGTATATTCCATAGGCTATTGCGTTATAGGTCATTAGAGTGGCCTTTGTTTAAAAAATTATTGCATATTTTGAGTGGGAATTCTGCCCCCCCATCATCATTATGAACTCTCTATGTCCCATGGGAGAACAGAAGGCATAGCAACAGTAACTAAGAGGGAGCGGGGTTAGTGAACTGTCAATAAGTATTCCAATTAAAACAATGGTGAGGTACTGTATACATTACCTGTTTAGCTTTCCTCTCTGTGAGGTTGTATTTGGCTGACAGAGAGCGTCCAGCCTTGACCCAAATGTCTTCCATACTACGAATTCTTTGGTGAATCCAACGAAACTGGACTCTCTTCTCCAGAGATGGATACAGACCTGTTAGACTTTCCCGTACCACTACATGGTCAGACACCGCCTGTGTGAAGAAAACACAAGGCTTATTCTTTATTATTTACCACTTTGTAGATTTGGGTTGGATATCCGAATCCCTTTCCAACACGATGACTTCTTACCATTTTAGCACTGACAAATTAAATCTTTGCTCTTTCCAACTGAGCTGAACAGTTATGCTACATTCTACTCCCTATCATGATCAGCATTCAGTTTAACAATTAGCTTTTTGGACCATGAATGAGTACTGGCTTTGGTGACTTTGTAGCCATCAGGTTATGTTGGACTAGAATTCAGATGTGCAGTTTCAGGGTGTGTTCTGACAGAAACAGAAAGAAACACTTCTCTGGTAAAGCGGGTTGGCAAAGGTTATATACACACCTTTTACTTATCACACATACACAAAAGTATCACGCAGTCTTGCATTATTTGGCATTTACCTCTGAGTTTTCCAGTAGAGCTACTCGGCCTGGAAGCACAGGACACCAGGACTCTATCTAAACACAACATAAAGAAAGAGGAGGCAGTTACACCAGCATCAACCATACACTTTTTCCATCTTTTTGCATTTACATAAATGAGCAATTTACTGTATGTGATGAGGTCTTCACTGGGCAGTGTTAACACTGTGTGATATGAGAGCTTGAAACCACTTAGGTACCTCACTGAGGTAGATCAGGATGGAGCACAGAGACCCATTCACCCCATAATTGCTGTAGCAAAGGTCAGTCCTCCACATCTCCCCCAGCCACTGAGGGTCACAACACCAAAACAATTGCATTATTATGATCAACACAGTGCTTTGCATGAAGGTAAACACAAAATTAACATGATTAACTGATTAGTTTCAAAGTATGCTGACAACATGATTGAATAAACAATACCTAAGTGATAATATGTTCTTAGGAATATTTACCAATGAGGTTTCAATAATAGGTTGCCATTTCAATGATAAAGAAATTCGTTACCTTCAGTTTCTCCTTACAGTGTGGGAATCCATCCATGGGTGGCAGTGGGCAATTTTCATCCTCTTTGATTTGGTCATCTACGGAAAAAGACAACAGCTTGTTTGCTCTTTCAGAAATGCTCTATTCATTAAAATGCATTCATTTGGTCATTAAATTCAGTAAGTTTCAGTTATTCCAAAGTCCAATTAGTGATATCATTAGAGTGCTGGAGGAGATTGTTTTAATTTCCTGCTAATGAAGTGTGAAATAATGCCAATAATGTAAGTGATATAAAACCTGCATTTGTTCATTAGAAGTCTTAATTAGAATTCAAGGCAAGACGAGAAAGACAAACTTATCTTTTTCACCAACTGATTAAAGACTGTGTTTATCTTAGTTCTCATTAGATAATAGTCTAATTGCACAAGATTCAGCCACCTTGTACTGTAGGCTATAGTTTGTGCTCTTAAAGGGATAGTTGTGATTTTTTGAAGTGAAGTTTTATGAGGTAGGCCTACGCCTACTTATCCATAGTCAGTGTAGCCTACAGTAGATGGCAGTTTGCAGACGCAGGCAGGAGTAAAAACACGGAAGGTAATGGGCATCAAATACATAGCCTAGGCCTACTATTCCACTCGGCGCTGTGTCAGTGCTTCACTATGAAATTCATTTCGCTTGCTAGTTGAGGAAATGGCCAAATCAATGATACTATGTTCAGTGTTGTAATGTAACGGAGTACAAATACTTCGTTACTGTACTTAAGTAGAAATTTCACGTATCTGTACTTTACTTCGCTATTTAAATTTATGTCAACTTTCACTTTTACTCCACTACATTTCCTAGATAAAATGTATACTTTTACTCCGTTATATTTCCACTAAGCATCTTCGTTACTCGTTACTAAAAAAATAAAATTAGAAGAAATGTGTGCGACTGCAATAAGGGAGGTTTGGCGAATCACTGCTCCTAGATTGCATTACGCACGCTCCGCGCGCCGCACGCTCTATTTCAGCGCTTGTTTGTTGCTAAAGGAGGAGGAGGATGCACAACTGAAACCGCCATGGAAGCACGAGCACCTACTGGAGGACCTCCCGTTATCGTAGACGACCACCCTGACGATAGTGGTGAACTTGGTGAACAGGGTAGTGGTGAAGATAACGTCATACGCCTGTGGCCGTATTTGCAAGAAATGTTTCTGTACATTGGAATGAATGATTGTTCCTACTGGATGATAAGAAGACATGGGAACCCTGAATATGCTTTATGCTTTACTATAAGAAAGCCACAATAGAGTTCACAATAAAAGTTCTAACTGCTTGCTTTTTTTAAAACTTTACTTTTACTTCAAATACATAAGTACATTAAATATCAGAAAATTACTTTTGATACTTAAGTACAGTATATATCAGATACTTTAAGACTTTTACTTAAGTAATATTCTAAAAGGTAACTTTCACTTCTACCAAAGTCTTTTTCTAGTACAATACTTGTACTTTTACTCAAGTATTGCTTTCTAGTACTTTATACAACACTGACTATGTTTTCACTGCTGCAGTAGGCTACCAGGCAAAACGCCGTGGTTTTTTGAGACAGAGACATGGGCAGGTGGAAGGTGGGCTACTGCCATAGACTGTATGGCTACTGCACGCACTGTTTCTGTAAGTTATACAAAGGGTGACCAGATGTCCCGGTTTGACCGGGACAGTCCCAATTTTGAATTGGATGTCCCGAGTCCGACAAAAGTCTGTCGGGACGCTAAAATATCCCGGTTTACACCAGGAGCGCCGTCAGCCGATTTTTTGTAGTATTAGGTGTCCTTAATAACATACTAAAAGTTTACTAAAGTTTGACCACTAGAAAGGTATAATTTTCAAGATGGCCTCCAAGATGGGCAGGACGCCCCTAAAAAATCCTAAATACTTCAATATTTGACCTAGCCAAGTAATCTTGGTGTCTAACCCCATGTTGTCTGGGTCTATGAATCCATTGGACTTGTTTAATTTGCACTGACATGATTACATACTTATGGAATACATGATTTTGTGAGATTACTGTAAGGTTTGAGCTTTGTTTGGGGTGAACCAGAGATGTAAACGGTTTAGCCTATGTCATGCAACTCCTACTCAGTATGTGTTTTTGGACACATACCCTTTTTTTTTGGCTAAAACACAGACTTGACATTCAATGTAAAAGTTATTTAACCAGTACTGGGCAGGCTGGGTAGCTCTGACCTTGTCATCGAGCAGACATTGATGTGATCCTTGAAAAGCAGTGGAGTCTTGACCCATGGAAGTGGAATGACTGAAGAAATGTGAGCATTGTGGACCATGTCTACACCCATCACATCTGAATACAACAACGCCATGTAGGAATTCAATGACCTCACCTACATGACCAGCGAGCACCGAGAATCCTCAGAAGCAAGGATGAAAAGAGATCACTCTGATCTAGAAAAGATCAAGGAAAAGCTTAGCATTTGCACACCATTCTCTCCAGACCCATCTCTGAGAAACATTGTAACTGGTGTTGTTGCCAAAGAGGAGGTGAATGTGCATGAGTTTGAGACTGTTGGCAATGAGATCATTGAAAAGATGATTGGAAAACCCGTTTTTGGAATATCCTTCAAACGGAAAGACCGGGCAAAAACCCTTGCAGATGACTCCACCATCATAGATGCCCAAGATCGAACCATTGATCTTGCTTTGCTGTTCCAACGGTTCCTGATCATGTTGAAAACTGGACAGTTTTCACTGGAAGAGGTAATGAGCTATGAGCTCTGCTCATGTCCTGCAGCCCTGTTTGAAAGCAAGGAAATCTTCTGTAAAGCCAACAAGCCCCAACTAGCGCAGGCAGTCACTGAGTTCTCAAGCAAGAAATCTAACAAAACGTTTTCACTGGAAGAGGTAATGAGCTATGAGCTCTGCTCATTTCCTGCAGCCCTGTTTGAAGGCAAGGAAATCTTCTGTAAAGCCAACAAGCCCCAACTAGAGCAAGCAGTCACTGAGTTCTTAAGCAAGAAATCTAACAAAACTGTCCTGGATTCCATCCCACCAACTGAGCATTATGTCCTTGACAGTGGCTCCCTGGTTCACCGCTTGGCATGGAAAAAGGGTGACAGTTACGGTGCCATTGCACAGTCATATGCAGACTTTACCATACGCGATGATGGTAGAGCAACAGTTGTTTTTGATGGTTATAGCCAGTGGTGGAATGTAATGAAGTACAAATACTTTGTACTTCAGTAAATTTTTCATGTATCTGTACTTTACTTAAGTAGAATCAATAGTGCATACTTTTGACTTTTACTTCGTTACATTTTGCAGCAATTATCTATACTTTGTACTCCACTACATTTCTACAACGTTCCGTTACATTTTTGTTACATTTTCTGATCAGTTTTTCCCCCTGCCAAAACGTCTTCCTGATCGTCACACGTTTGTCTCACCAGTGAAGTTTGGTTGCCATAGATATATATGCGGTACCGCCGATTCTTCAACGGCTTCCAAGCCAGCTCCGGCGCTTCAGAGCCCGGGCGCAGCGCCGCCGACCCTCGGTAATACAGCCTCCGGTAAAAGTGAAAATGAAAATGTTTGTTTTTTATTATTCCCGTTTTTAAAACATAGTTGCCATTTATTTCTCTCCACAGCGTTGTTTACTTCTCCGCCAGGCTTCGTAAGACACGTTCATATCTTATTTATTTGGCTGGACCTCTTCACATCGCCTCCCCATTTTCGCTGCTTCACACACTTTATTTGCTTACGCTCCCATGGTTAAAGGAAATAAAACTGTCTTAAAATACATCCATGAATAAAACCAACCGCATTCCGATTCTAACAACATATTTCCGTTTTATGCTGGTTAGGATAGGAACTTTTTTTTAAAAGCCAGGCCTTGTTTGTGGTAGTGGACAGTATGGATACTGTCGAAGTTCAGCATCAAAATAACTGAACCACCCCTTTGTAAATCACGGGTCGCTAGACACAGTGCCCTCACTGACCAAGGTGCAAACTAACCAACTAACCAACTTTTTTTCTTATTTGCATATTACCATTTAAAATGGCAATATGCAAATAAGATTAAGAGAATAAATCATTATGCGAGTACTTTTACTTTTAATACTTAAAGTACATTTAAAATCAGGTACTTTTTACTTTTACTTAAGTAGGTTGTCATTGTGGTACTTCTTCTTTTACTAAAGTAAATATGTCTCTGGTTATTTGTACTTTTACTTAAGTACTGAGATTCAGTACTTCCTTTACCACTGGATATAGCGAAGGTCCTTCCATCAAAGAAAATACACATCAGAGACGTGGTGAAAACACTCACCCCATCGTTAACTTCAAGTTGGGAATTGTGAGAATCACTATAATCAACCTCTATGGGAGGAAGAGTGTGACGACTAATGGTAAATCTAGTGAAGGTCACAGTGCAAAAAAGTATCAAAAATAAACTAAATAAGAGGAAACAACTGAAGAAAATAGAAAAAGATATGTATAAATAAGAAGTATTAAAAAGGAATAAAAACAAAAGGCAAAAAAAACCAAAACACATTATAAAAAAATATTTAAAAAATCTATAAAAAAATAAATAAATGGGGTTAGCTATACTGAGCCTTCATGTGGCAGCCCTGTTTCGACTAATTTTACAGTACCACACAGTTCTAATGAATTTATTCAAACGATATGAGAAAGGACAAATATGCAATTACTTAAGGGAAATTGTATTATTAAATTGTATGTAATTGTATTCACCCTTATTTTTCACATAAATATGCTTGTAACCAATTGCTTTAATATATAATTGTACTTGTAATCACTTATCTATCGTACAAATATGCTAATTAGAATATTACATGGCCAAAACATGTATCAGGCACCAGTATTCCTGGTCTAGGAGGAATACAAAGGAATAATGGTCATTTTAAGGACCTGACGGCCGCCATTTTGAAAAAGGGGCCTTTCTTGGCCTCAAAGTTTGGTAAACTTTTAGTATGTTTTTAAGTACATCTGATACTACTGTAAACCACTGAGAAATCTTTTGTTAGAATTGTTTTGGGGTCAAGCCATATTTGCAGCTGACTATCAGGTTTATGGATGCGCTCTGCTGTATGCTGCATTTGTGCTCCGTGTATTTCTGCAGTAGTTTTGTTTTTCCACCTCCGATGTACAGCAGCGTACAGCCACTTCCCTAAACTATTTGTCTCATTCAGAGACCAAACGGGGCTCTGTGTCTGTCAGAAGGTCTGAGATCTAACCTATCAGCAGAGCAATCACATAATGCACAGTAGACTATGGTGCAGGTATACATTATTTTCTGAAATATAGTGACTTTATTCTTGTAATAGCCTATTTATAACTTTATTTTTCTCAAAATATCACGACTCCTCCAAATCACAGAGAACACAGATAAACTGTATTTTAAATGTGCACAAAGTTTTGGACATGAGCAGAAATCTTGCTCAAACACATCTGAAATATTACAGTCCAGGAGTTTATTAATACATTAAAATGAATTAATGTAGCATTGAGGTGAATAATTGTCATATGCACATTTAAGGAGGTTACTTCCTCAACAAAAGACGCAAAACAGGAGGGAAGAAAATGATGCCTAGGCTACATGTGTGCTGACTCAGATATAATTAGAAAAGTCGATCCAAAGGAGAATAAATAGTTGAAAGCAATACAGCATGCCTGAGAGCCTTACTTCAATATATTCCATTATGTTTTTATATTTTGATTGTAATCTGTTTCTCTTTACATAATTATATTTGCAGCATACATTGATTCAGAAAAAAGTAGAAATAGGTGCATAAAAATTCACATTTTAATTCTTTTGGTGTTATTGGAATAAATAACACTTCAAAAAATCTTTTTTAGAAGAAATCTCAACATAAATCTCACACTAAACTGAAAATAGCTGTTGCTGCAATTTTGTTAATTTTACAGGAAAAAACACTGTTATTATTAGATGAGGAGCCTACGATCAAAATAATGAAGTTACTGTCTGTGTCTATGTCTGACCTGGGCTGGCACAGAGTGTGCGTGCACGAGCACTACGGTCATGCGCAAAGTGTCCCGGTTTTATTTCCGGGAAATCTGGTCACCCTAGTTATGCAGTAATGCTGCTTTGTCACTTTTTGACCCGTCCGAGCCTGTGATATTTTCTAGTAGGCTAAACTGAACCCGAACCAAAAGAAGGCCTCCTAAAAAAAAATCATATCAGTGGAAGTGTAGGCTATGCTATATTTAGGCTTAGATCATTTTCACTGCTTGACCTGGTCGTCAGACAGAACTTTATCACGGGAAACTGAAGCCGTTAAATATGCTATCTTCAAAGCCAGGTTGTTCCAGGCCTTTCTGTGTGGAGTTTGCATGTTCTCCCCGTGTTTGCGTGGGTTTCCTCCGGGTGCTCCGGTTTCTTCCCACCATAAAGACATGCATGCTAGGTAATTAGGACTACAGTTAAAAATTAGCCGACTGGCTAACACTGGTGCATTTACAGAAATGTTGATTAATGTGCATTGTCCTAATCAAATAAACTTACAAACAATAAACTTACAAACCAGACTCCTATGACAAAAACAGTAATTTTACCTCTCACGGCAGCTGCTGATCTACCGCTCTCTTAATCGATTTGTTTGTCCTGTTGTGTGACTCTGGTGTTTAAAGATTTAGTTCGGATTCACCAAAGCCCATTCCTAATAAAATAAAAATGTAAGAACCCCATTGCACAATGTAACCTGTTTCTCTGGGTCTTTAAAGTAGTGAACATTGAGGGTGAGATGGCTGCACTGCAAATGATTCATTCTTATTCACAATCTTTGAAACTCTACCCTGCAGAGCAAGCACAGCCTGGGTGTTTACTATAAAGTATTATAAATGAAAGCATCTGTATGGTGTGTGACTTAGCCTGCTACTGTCTTTGTAGCCAGTTCCTCTGCATGTGTGCAAAGCAACACTGTTGTCCATATATACTATTAAAAACACACCAGTGAGCCACATCGTGTTCACATGTTCGATGTTCCTTCATCATGGTGAACATGGGCACTGTAGTTTACTTTTACTCAATCCCACATATGCTGTCTTGCTGTTGTAAACTCACCAGAACACAATGTGTATAAATCCATGGCTTAAAATAGCCCCACAGCTACCTTACTCAATTTTGGCTGTTTTGAAAAACTACTTAGCCTCTTTTTGAAAAATCTAATTATACCAGTTTGACCCATTTGTAAAGATATAGGCCTACGTCTTCAGTATGGGTAGGGCAATCGCAATGAGAGACAGTTTCTTCATGTTAAACCGGCCACTGTGGGAATACAGTTAGCATTCATGCTCTATTTGTCATTTTACCAGATTTGACTTGTTGGACATTGTTCTCCTCCTTCTCTGCCTGTAGCTTTAGGTGTTTCTCCATGTGAACCACTTGTTGCTGCAGGTGGAGTTTATCAGAACGCAGCTCCTTCAGCATCTCATCCCTCAGCTGTCCTTTCTCTTTTTCTGCCTCCATTTTAATCTGGAGTGACTGTAGTTCTTCTTTGTAGTCCTTCAAGGGAGGCAGGGGAGAGACTGACAGGGAGAGTTTGTATTGTTAGTTTGAGTAAATATACATTAACATGTTTTCAAGAAACCTACATCAGAAAACAACGGTTGAAGCAATCAGCCAACTATTACTCATAGAATATTAAGTTAAGAAATATTCAGCCATCACTACCAGGCCATTCCTATTTTAATGATGTAGTACTACTCAGTGAAAATGCATTTTAGAGACAATAATTAAATCATATTTACTGAGACATAAGTATGTTTTTGCCATGAAAAGACCAAAATGGACAGAGATTTATCCTGCCAACAAGTACTGTCTTTGTAGCTTATCCCTCTGCATAAAGCTCAATTGTTGTGCAAAAACTATTAAAAACACACCAGCGAGCGACACAGTGTTCCGAGACATGTTCCTTCATCATGATGAACTGTAGTTTATTTTGATCCCACATACTGTATGCCATCTTGCTGTCATAAACTCACCAGAGCACCAAACTGTGTATACATCCACAGCTGAAAATAGTCCCTAACAACAGCACCTTTACTCAATTTGGGGTAACATTTGCTAAAAAACTACAGTGCCCTGCTGTTTGATAAACTACTAAGCCTCTTTTAAAAAAATCTAATTAGACATTTTTGACACATTTGTTAAGATATATGTCTTGAGTAGGGAGGGGCCAGGCAATCGCAAAGAGAGACAGACTAATGTATTATTGATTTTGGACTTGTCATGGGAATAGTAGACACTATGACAAAAAGAATGACATTATATCTAGGGCTGCTCGATTATGGATAAAAAAATAATCACAATTATTTCGGTCAAAACTGAAATCACGATAATTTAACACGATTATTCATTGACTTCTGGAAAGATGTTGCAATTATTGAACTTAAAAAACAGTGGAAAAAGTTAAATAAATCAACAATAAAAAAAAAACACAACTGTGAAATTTGCCTTTATGCTTTTCTTATTTAAACTTTATTTTTTCATTCAGAACACAAGAGAAAATAAGAGTTTACTTGCAAAACGTAGTGAGCTATGTTTTTCTCGATTATTCTGATTTGTGATCATGGGGTGCCGAAATCATAATCACGATTAAATTTTGATTAATTGTACAGCCCTAATTATACCTTATTATTTTTAGTCAATCACATGCTTCTAGCCAATGTTTTTGTTCAATAAGCCTACATATTTCATATCAACACATCTGAATTCATCACTCCTGTGCTGATATAACTGTAATTGCTTTAGACTATCGTCATGGTAGAGTTTCTCCATGTTAAAACAGGCCACTGTGGGAGTACAGTTAGCATTCTGCTTTTAATTTGATCATGAGGGTAATTTTACCAGATTTGAGTTGTTGGACATTGTTCTCCTCCTTTTCTGCCTGTAGCTTTAGGTGTTTCTCCATGTGAACCACTTGTTGCTGCAGGTGGAGTTTATCAGAACGCAGCTCCTTCAGCATCTCATTCCTCAGCTGTCCTTTCTCTTTTTCTGCCTCCATTTTAATCTGGAGTGACTGTAGTTCTTCCTTGTAGTCCTTCAAGGGAGGCAGGGGAGAGACTGCCAGAGAGAGTTTGTAGTGTTAATTTGAGTAGTCCTAAGTATCCCTCTGCTTTGAACATGTTTTCAAGAGATTTGCATGTGAAAAGAGCTGTTGAAGCAATCAGCCATATTATACAATTTATACTCATGAAATATTCTGTTAGCAAATATTACCAGGGAATTTCTATTTTAATTTGATGGGGTGCCACTTCACTGAAATTGATATATTAACTGAGAGCTGTGACATAATAAACGTGTATTTGCATGCAGAAAAAAACAAAAAAAACTTGTCTTTAGAGTTTGCTCACAATCGTCAGAGGATCCCACCATGTTGAGGATTTCTTCCACAAACTTGACAATACTCTTCATTATTTCTAGGAATATAAAGGGGAAGTGAAAAAAGGAGAGACAGAGACAAGCAAGAAAGTCGGGGAGAATTAAGAGAGAGAGGGAGCAGTGGTTGTGATGTCTATTGACAAGAAATCTCTAAAAACAATTCCTAAGGATGCAAGAGTTTGTTTCAAGAGGGTAGAAGAAATTCACCGCTTTTTACCCACTATTACCTCAATCTCACTCTCAATTTTACATCCCCAAGATAGCCCTTCCAATAAATAACTCCTATTTGAATGGTCTTTCTTAGCCACCGCTACTGTGACTGAATGATTGAACAGATGTTCCTAATTTCTACAATGTGCAGTTAAAAAGATAGCAGCCTAATAATTCCCTATTCACCATTCTCCATCATTATACCACATTTGCTTCACTGTTCAATGGCTATGTGGAGAAGAGAGAGTGTGTGGCACGTTGAGCTTATTTTCCTACACCCAGAGATAAAGTTTTATGGGTTAGTAAATTAAGTGTGACTCTTCTCATTATCACTGTGCTCTCTCTTATCACCTTCAGGCCTGGCTGTTTTTATCCTCAATGTGCCATGCTGCCTCAGTTTGTTGTGACCGGTCATGCTGATGCCCTCCTGTTCCGAATTGCTCTAAAACCAGTTTAGACAGACAAGACACACTTCAAAAAGCTGGTAAGATAAGGCATTTTGATTATAAGCAGATGTGTGTGTATAAGGCAAACAGTTGTGACCTGAATTTAACTGATGTTTATATTAGGGGAATAAAGGAATGAAGGAAGGAAGTTAGATACAGACCAGGAAGTAATATGTCAAACTTAGACACCAGATGAAACCAATGCCCAGTAGCACAAACATGGTTCTCCACAGTGTGTCTCTCGGTTTTCTCATGATTCCTGATGCAATAGAGATGGATGTTGGGTGTATGGGCCTTGTTTGAAACAAAACTAGATTATTTGACATTCTACGCAGCATTTCATTAAAGGTGCAATATGTAATACTGACAGCTATTGTTTAAAATGGTTACTGCAGTCCAAATTAAAAATTCTGGAGAGAGCTGGCCCCTGGGAGTTCACAGGGTTGCCAGGTTGAGAATGCTGAACCCACAATGTCAGTGTTAGCTAGATGCTAGTCCCACATTGCCAGACATTACTCCACAGCTCAGCAGAGTAGCTTGATGCTGGCTATGTTGACAGTCTTAAAACTGTGCTCACGCGGAGCTCTGTACCCAGCTAATAGTCACCTTTTATTGGCTAAACGTGACAACAACAAACGCTAAAAAGACCGGGACCTCGCAATTCTCTGTACCGACTGACAGCCACCCTTTCTTGCCAAATGTTACTTTAACAACCGCTAAAAATCCTCTGACAACATTAGCAGTTAGCTATGTTAGTATGGCCACCACCAGTCGGGATCACATCGGCTGTGTCTCAATTTCTTTAACGAGTAACTAACTGTAACTATTGATTGAATCCATCTCCGGTTTGTTTGGTTGCTGCTACGGCTGCAGCACATTGTTTTTGCGTGTTTGCGTTTCTTGTCTCGCAACCTGAATGTCAAAATGGGCACAGGCCAAAATAAAAAACAGACATTCTGTCCCGGAATGGAAATTTCAAAGGAGAAAATACTGGCTTTAGCGTTGTAGCGAGAGAAGATAGTATTTCAACTTAGCATGTTTCCTTAATATCTGATGACATATCGTGGCCATTTTTTGATATAATACAGTAAATATGTTACATGTTGGACCTTTAACATACAATTCTGCATTTGGTGAGACATGAGAGTGTCAGAGAGAGAGGGAAAGAGAATAATTTAGCAACATGATTGTTGTTTTGACATGGTTTTCCAACATCAAATTATGACATACATATACAAGGAACATAAAATAGGCTATGATGGCGTGATGATGATGAATAGCACAACACCAGATGACTTTTCTCTACTGACTCCACACTTTTAGCACAACACAATTTGCTGTTCTCATTTTCTGGGTGGTTTCCCTTAGCATCTTTTTCTTTAATCATTCTAACACAATGACATTGTTTTACAAGTATATAATAGCTCAAATTTCCACAGAAACGACAAAGAATTTTAACACTTACCTTTAGACTGCTGAGCAGTCCTTCCAGTATAACCAAATGAACACAGTTTGACTTTAGACTCTGCTCTGGCATTATATGTCACATGCAAATGATCTACACACAGATCAGACTGGGCTTCATTACCTTACACAGGTTTCATATGTGTGTGTAAAACACATACTATACTACTATAATACTTTTATCATTAATGAAACCTAAGTATTATGTATAGCTTACGTTCCTTTCTACCTCAGTTTGTTAGTTATCTCTGATAGACAAATACATGAAAGCAGCAAAATGTCAGCACCTATTCTGCTTGTTTGTTGAGGAAACCTTTTGAGAGAACACCAAACAGTATATAAGTGTTTTACACACACATGAAACCTGTGTAAGGTAATGAAGCCCAACTGAAGTGAAGCCAATATATTTAATTTCGGACAAATTAACCACAACTGTTCACAGAGAACACGAAACAGACACAGCCGTAGAACACTAAAGGAAAAGAGAAAGCAAGTTTTTTGTCTCATTTTAAAGCTTTTTTTTTCATATTAGCACGTCACCAATGAAGATTGTGATTGTGTACAAGGTGAGTTATCATGCATGGTAACATGAATTACTTCGCTGCTCTGCCCCTTATGAAATAAATACAGAAATAAGTGTTCACTTCTTACGGCCACCACCACCCACCCTCTCTGGTGCATATGTTAAATAATTAGTCATGGTCACCATAACTTTTGAGAGTGAAGTTGTGAAAGGGCTGATGACTGCATCTAAAGTGGAAAAAACAAACACCACGTTAGATTATTGTCAAAAATGCTGTACCTAGAATTGCGCTAAGCTGTACCAATTGATAAAGTAGGACAACATTTAGATTCACAGCACAAAAAAAACAGAAAAAAAAAAAAAGAACAAAAGCATGTATATTATTAATACAATCTGCTATTCATTGTCATTTTTAGTTATACACTTTGTCCTTTCGAATTAAAAGACATAACTTATGTTGAAGTTACATTATTGATATTATTACAATTTGGGGCTACTTGGTGAAATTATGGACATATGGATGAGCACAGACTGAATTATCACAAGTAAGAGGGAGTCATGAGAGAGCACACTATGGCGGATAAGTGGGGGTTTTTGTAACCTGCAGTAAGCTTGAATAACCTCTTTTGGTATTTAACCTTTGTCTCGTCTTTTTCAGCTCATTTCTTTTATAGGCTTATGGGAAATATTTCCATAATAGTGGTGCAGTTTTAGTTTGCTTTTTTTGTTGTTTGCTCTGCCCTACATTATCTTGTCGCCCCAAAAATAAAAAATAAAATAAAAAAACACTGAACTTTCCCACCGCTACTAAATGTTGATCACCACATCGCAAAGTTAAACAAGTACAGCTACTACCCAACACTGCAATAAAAGTTAGATATAGCTTTGTGACAAATTTTAAGAAGTAGTTATAGTCATTGCAAGGTTTTTGACAAGAAGGCGATAAGAAGTGCCATTAACAAGCACAGACTTCACAAGTTTAAGAGGGCAATTATTCATGAGAAACGTATGTTAAAAAGGGGAAATGTTCCACTCAAATGAAGTAGTATTTGTAATAACTCCGACAACAACAGATCTTGTCACGTATTTGCTTCTTTTTTTTGTCTCCCTAAAGGTGCAATAGAGCACAGTGTAACACAAGGCATATAGATAAGAAATTATATTTGGATAAGAAGTTATATTTGTGTCTTTTTTAATTTGCATTACAGCTAGAGAGTAAAACGCCATACAGACAGACCTGATATAAGGAAAATAAATGACAGATATTCAGATAGGGTGTATATTTCACATGCTTTAGATGTTATAATTAAAAAAGTTATTCGTTATTGAGAGATGTGATGAAAGGTCACAGTCACAACCAACCCATGAGCTGAACCTATGATAAGCACATCGAGTCTCACAGGGATGCCAATTTAGCCACTTGAATCACTTTTATTCAAAGAATATTCTGGAATTACATTTAGTTGAGAACTGCTTAAGATTTTGATTCCATCCTTATATAGTTTTATATCTGGTATTCTTTATAATCATTTCTACCTCATTGCTACATATTGTACTTGTAGTACTTATGTACTTTAAAAAGTTAAAACAAAAAATAAATGAAGAAAAGAAATAAAAGTTGGTCCCTTGAAACAAAGCAGTCTACCTCACAAAGACTGTCAGAACACGGACCCTTATACCCTTCAAATCAAGACACCCCCCTGTAGGATGGTTTAACACATTTTAACAACTAGTTTTTTACACCCTTCAAATCAAGACACAGGCGGGGCTCCCCAGGGAAACTGAAACTGTTTCAAGGCATCCCCAGTGCATGGAAGTGACATTAGTTACATTACATAAGTTATCAATAAAATATCTTATAGAATAGCCTACAATGTATGAAGAGATAAATCAGAGATTACAGTATTTTTGGTAAAAATCAAATAAGATGAATAGGATGACTAGATGGTTAAAAAACTGTTTGGTCTCAAGCTAGGACCCCCACAACTTCGCACTGATGTTTCCAACTTCCCTTTATTACATTAATTATACTACAACCACAATTACTATGGTGCAGCCTATTTGTCAATCAGTGGCCTAGCTGTCAATCAATATCAGTGGATCAGAACTATAACCAAAATAGGTGGTCTTAAAATAATAAATATTGTTCTTAAAATATAAACAAAAACTTCTTTTTGGTTCCTACAGTACTGTTTTTCCACATTTTCCCAGAGTTAGAAACTAATACATGACAGACCTTTTTTATGTATTTGGTCTAAAGTTACATCAAACAACATTATTATTAGGCTATAATAGCACAATTGTTGAGTGTGTGGACAGACCTTTTTTTATGTATTTGGTCTAAAGTTACATCAAACTATTATCAGACTATATTGGAGCAAGTATTACATGTCTGTGGCCCCACATAACATAATTTCGATAGGTGGGGCACATTCTCCCAAGCTTTGTCTGAGGGGTGACCCACCCACTGTCTTGAAAACACCTAGTTTAACTAGTTTTTATACCATTCAAATCAAGATACCACCCCACTAGACTGGTTTAACCCCAACACCCTGTGGATTACATCATAGTATGGAGGGCAGGACATGTTGGTTTCCGCTTCCGGTTTCCGGTCACGTCCACGTCCGGTCACGCCCACCGCCGCCATGTTAAGTGCAGTATAATACTACTCAGATTCAACCAGTTTGCCTACGTACAACTGCAGTGTCTGTGGCAATGAGACTTCCTCTTTTTATTAGAACCATTTTTAAAATAGCGTACATCCATTTGACTTCTTTTTAAACTGCATGCATTAAAAGTTTGATTACTTTTGTAATTAAGCTGATGTTTAATACATGTTAGTCTAATAAACATTAGTTTATAAAATAGCAACTATGCCAAATATGTAAATTGAAGGTTTGGCATGCAATATGTTCTCAATTGCAGTATAATGCTAGAATGCATTTTGACCTGTGAAAATAATCAAATGGAAACTAAACTCATGAAGCATTTACCGAATATTAGCATAATCTGTGTATCACTCGTTCTTTGCATATTCAATTGGGAATCCAAAATTGAAAATTTAAAAAACAATTTCTTATTTCGATATTGATTTATGAATAAAAACAAAACAAAACTAATAACAGCTTGTTTTTCTACTTTCAATTGTATGCTTTAATCAAAAATAGGAAATGATAAATGGGCCATGGATGGAAGTTGATATTAGATTAACTTTTTTGTCATAGTTCCTTGTATACTTACATACATACACGAACAGCAACTTTCTGGTCACACAAATTGGACACATTATAAATAATCATTATAATTATCAAAATCAAATTTGGTTCGTGGCCCATTTTTTCATTTTCGTAAGCATAAAAATTATAGTATGGAAAAAAACAAGGCATTATTTATTTATAAATTTATTTTTATTTTGGATTTAGTGCCTAAAATGGGTTGGTACCCACTGGTATTGAGTACCGGCACTTCAGATTTTTGTCTGTCCCTTACCTCTTATTGCATGGTGACCCATCCACCAACGGTTGTGTGTGGAACAGAAAAACATTTTGACAAGAGGTTTGTAAAACTAGAGACCGCACGCTGACTCTGCTTGAGTAACACACGAGCACTCCCGCCAAACCATGCAAGTTTAACCCCTTAATTTCATCGGGAACATCTGCGGCGTGTTCCGCCTGCGCCACAGCCGCCAGAGCAATCGCCGCCAATCCTCCCCGTAACCTCCGCTCCTCTTACGCAAACCTCTCCCCACCACACAGGACCAAGCACCGTACCTGGGGTGACAGAGCTTTCACCATTGCAGCCCCCTCCCTCTGGAACTCCCTACCCATACACATCCGTGACTGTACTGACCTGGACACATTCAAAACACTAATTAAAACACACCTCTTCAGATTAGCTTTCCATACAATAGTCTTACATGTCTCACCTGATAGTTACTGGTTTTATTGTTTTCATTGCTTTTAATATGCTTGTTTTATGTGTTGGTTTTATTGCTTATCTGTTTTTAATGTGCTATATGTGCTGGTTTTACTTGTCTTTGAGTACCATTTAAAGTGCTATATCAATAATATGTATTATTATTATTATTATGTCTATTTTTAATGGGCCTTTGCACAGGCAGGAAGTGGAACGGGTAGAGCATCCGGTCAATTTTCAACATAAAAACCCTTACAGACTCCCAATCATATATCACTGCACTATTTTGAAAACAACTATTACACAGCCACAAATCAGTGAGCCATACTAAATGGAAGAAACCATTTAAAGCCTGGTAAGTCAGGCAGGCAAAACGCTCTGCTTCTAAATCACTCGTGGTATGGTATGACACTGTGAAAATGGAACAAAACCACCAGCCGGAATGCGGCACATCTGTGCCTGGAGTCCTGGCACTACAGGTGAATTGGGTAATATTTCTAACTATGAAACTTCCCCAAAAAATTGTTTAATTGAAGACAATTACTTTTTGTATTGCAAGTTTTCTTGGAACAGAAAAAATTGTATGGATCAGGAATCTGAACATTGGATAAAGTCAGGTTTAAAATTATTTTCATTGTGTTCACATCAGAGTCAAAGGTTTTGACAGAGGACATTTTGGATATGTTTTTATGACTCCATATTTTAGAATTGTTTTTCCGCCATGTTTTTAGGAATAGAATGTTCCATAAATCATGCAATGACTAATATATATAAACAAACCCCTACGTGACAACCTTCATAATATAAATAGGAATTGAACCCGAAAGTTGGGTGTATGTAAGTGCTACTGAAGTGAAGATTTAGCTCAGAGTATGAGAAAACAAAAACAAAGACTGTATGGAAAAAAAAAATTTTGCCTGCAGAGTCTGGCCTTGATATAAAATAAATGGTGAGTTTTATGTCACAGAAGAGTGGCCGTGGTTTGTTTCTTGAATTGGGATGCCTTTTTCTTTATTGACATCATTCAGCATCGCCAAAACTAAGTGTAGCGTAACAGCACTTAGAAATTTCAAACAACAAAACAAAAAAATTTTCAATTAGCCATTCTATCATATATCTATTATATAAATCTATAAATCCTTTTCATTTAATTGTGTAAATTATTGTTAAACCCTCACCTCAAGTTACCTTGCCATCTGCTCTCTTACAGCAGGTTTCCTTTGTTTCAGCTCTGTCTGTGTACAGAGCTAATGTATTTCAGTGGTTATTGAGAGAGATGGCTCTTAGGTAAACAATGTTCCACTGAACCCAGAACAAAGTGTGTTAGAGAGGCTCATGTCAGACCCATTTAAAAGCAAGACGTGACCAGGGGTGTGTATGAAAACGACGAAACAGTGTAACTTTTACCACTGCACTGATAGCACCAAGAAGTTAAAAAGAGTGACATTTTGGTTTTTGAAGTAAAATCTAAAAAGGATGGGCTGGACAATTGTGCACCTGCTGATCCTGATGACACTCAGCTGTCTGTCTTGCGCTGAAGATAAGATAAAGGTTCCCGTTTCCTGTCCAGACTTCCAGAAGGCCTTTGGAGGCTCCTGCTACGAGTTTGTGAATCTCCAGCATACTTTTTTCCGTGCGCAGGCTTGGTGTGAGCAGCGTGGTGGACACCTTGCATTTATCCCAGATGAAGAAACTCAGTTTTTCCTTAAAAGATTCTTGGATCCCAAGAAGGATGTGTGGCTTGGAGTTGCACCCTCTGCCTCTCCAAACCTGCAATATTCTCCAATTGATGAAGGTAAGAAGGCCGTATTGTGGGTTATAGGCAACTGCTGCGCTAAATTGCAAACTGTGAAAATCTTTTTTTGTTCGGAATTGTAAGCCCTCACACATTGATTCAATCCATCATATGCTACAAATTAGCACCCCATTGAAGAGCATGTATACATTGCTGATTAATATTGCTGATCAATAGCAATAGTCTTTAAAATTATGGTAATTTGGTGCAATTGTGTCCAATTTATTCTGAGTTTGGTCTGATGAGCTTTTTCACTCCTCCTTCTCCTTCAAACCTCACCACTGCATTTAACTACACTGCCGCCTTTGGATCCTTGTCTTTTATCTCAAGTCCCTTCCTCTCCGTTCTGCCAATATCATTCTTCGTTCTCATACCTGCTACTACCCGCCTGGCCCTAACCCCTGTTCCTGCTTTTCCCCACTCCTTCCTATTGCACCTCCTTATTGTGCAATACATGAGTCTTGATCACAGCATGATTTAATGAGAAATGTCCAATCTGGGTAGTATATATGTGCAATATAAGGGGGAGGATGTGCAGTAATACTGCTTACTTATATTGCACATATATTGTACCTTTTCCAGAGGTACTTTGTTGTACCTTTTGTTTAAGGTACGTTTTTGATCCTCAAAGGTATAATATTGTCCCTTTAGAAGGTACAAACAAGTAAGGTACAATTTTGTTCCTCTGACTAAAGGTACAACAATTTACCTTTGAGGGTACCACCCCAGTGACAAGCTTTTGTTCCTTAAAGGTACTGTTTTGTACTTTTTTTTCTTTTCTGAGAGTGTAGGTTCTATTTCTTCTGTGCGTGTGGGGGAAGGCAGGGGGATTTTTGTGTGTGTGTTATTGAATGTTACCTGTTAGTTGAGACAATTGTATGTTTATTGTGTGTTTGTGTGCAATGTGTCACCATTTTTTGTTCTTTCAACTGCCCAAGACAAATTTATCCTATCGGAGACAATAACGGCGTACCTTATATTATTCTGTTAGTCACTAGCCTCCATATTGTTGCCATCACTCTCTCCCTGCCCTCCTGTTGTTCTGCAACAGTAGGGAACACAGTGCCAGTGCACAATATACTGGACCTCTACAGGCCGTCTGCTGATACACCCATACAGTATTTCCCCATTCTGCCTACCCTAAAAAAGCAAACTGTCCAGATAAACTTAATTTCAAAATCCATGTGTTTAACTTAGATAGAGAAACAAAGACTTCCAACCTAAAAATCTGAAGATAAAGGTGACCATATACATTGGCTGGTCAGACCATTGTTGAATCAAAGGGGTAACACAAAGCCAAACACTCCCTACAGTGGCCCTGAAGTGCAAATCACAACAGCAAATAGAAAAACGCAACAGCAAATCATAAAACACAACGGCAAATAGGAAAACATTTCAACAAATTATAAAACACAACGGCAAATAGGAAAACAAAACAGCAAATAGGAAAACATGACAGCAAATAGGAAAACACTTCAACAAATCACAAAGCACAACAGCAAATAGGAAAACACGACAGCAAATATGAAAACACGACAGCAAATAGGAAAACACGACAGCAAATAGGAAAACACTTCAACAAAGCACAACAGCAAATATGAAAACATGACAGCAAATATGAAAACACGACAGTAAATAGGAAAACACAACAGCAAATAGGAAAACACTTCAACAAATCACAAAGCACAACAGCAAATAGGAAAACATGACAACAAATCACAAAACACAACGGCAAATTTGAAAACACGACAGCAAATAGGAAAGCACGACAGCAAATATGAAAACACGACAGCAAATAGGAAAACACGACAGCAAATAGGAAAACACAACAGCAAATAGAAAAACACTTTATTTGCTGTCGTGTTTTCCTATTTGCCATTGTGTTTTCCTATTTGCTGTTGTGTTTTTCTTTTTGCCGTTGTGTTTTATGATTTGCTGTTGCGTTTTTCTATTTGCTGTTGTGATTTGCACTTCAGGGCCACTGTAACTCCCACCTAAACTATAAATTATCCAAAACAGGACAATTATTTTCCAATTAAATAATGAAAACAAAAGGGCCAACAAAGTAATATAGTCCAAAGAAATAAACTAAACCTCCAAACTACAAATTATGATGATGTTTGTGCAATGTGCATTAGGTCAAAAGGTCTACAAACTCAATGAGGTGAAAATGAACTTTTAAGTGACCTATAGAAGGCGTGTGCAGGAGAAATACCAAAATTTTAATCAGTTGTGTAGCCGCAGGTGCGGCCATCACAGACGGTGTTTGTGGGATTAATCCAAAACAATCTAAAATGCCTGTGATTATTGTAATGAAGAACATGTCACCTAATGCAACAATGTTGCTCATATCCATGTTTTTAATAGTTTTTGGATGACAATGGAAAGCAAGCTGGAAGAGTGGCCTTTAAGGATCAGGAGTTTACTTGTATCGCTCTTGAAAACAGTAGTAAAAACTGAATTCTACCAAAGAAACAGAAACTCCATTGATATAATGTTGGAGAAAATATTACATCTATTTCCTCTCTCTCTCTCGCTCTCTCTCTCTCTCTCTCTCTCTCTCTCTCTCTCTCTCTCTCTCTCTCTCTCTCTCTCTCTCTCTCTCTGCCCCCCAACCGGTCGAGACAGAAGGCCGGTCCCCATGAGCAAGGTTTTGATCTAGGTTTCTGCCTGTTGAAAGGAATATTTTTTCTCGCCACTGTCTCAATAAGTACAATTGCTCTTGGGGGAATTGTTGGGTCTCTTTAAGTTATAGAGCGTGGTCTAGACCTGCTCTATCTGGAAAGTGTCCTGAGATAACTTCTGTTATAATTTGACACTATTAAGGTTGAATTGAATTGATCACCACAGGTAAGGTCAGTGTACTTACGGGCACTTCAGCTCAAATTGTGCATATATATATATATATATATATATATATATATATACATACACATGTTCAGCAATGGTTTGTTCCATTCTCAGATGCTCTCTCTTGGCTGGATGGTTCACATATCACCTATTCAAACTGGGTGAGCAGCCCGCAGCTAGGAGCAGCCTGTGGACACATACTGAGAGACTCTGGCTTCCAGTGGGAAGCCACAGGAGACTGCAACCAAAAACTGAACTTTATCTGCCAGTTTGGTATATATTCTGCCTCAAACTTTGAAAAACAACAACATACTGAATCCCTCTATGATGATGATTAATCACCACTTTGTATTGCTATTGTCTTCTTCCCAGACTCTGGGAGATCCATTGTGTGTGCAGGTCGTAACACCACTCTGCAGTGTGGTTCTCATCAAGTCCTAATGATAGATATCGGCTTCTACGGTCGTGAGAACATCCATTACTGTCGATCCACGCTCTCCCCACCATCAACATCCACAGAACATCAGTGCGGCTGGGTGGATGTTGTTGCATCATTAACAGGTACATGGTTTAAATAGTTTATTTGTTATATGCAATAAAAACACTATGATAATTGATGTTTGATATGTTTGATTTGTTATACAATTACCTAATCCAGAGCTTTTAAAGGATCTGATCTCCAAAATAACCTAATTTTATCTGCTGAACTCAATAGGGGAACAAGTCAGAATAAGAAAACAAACAATCATGCCTCATTAAGAAGGTTCTGCATGGATGAAAATTCTGATGAAACCCAATCCACTTTTGAAGGAAGTGATTGCCAGATATCACAAAGCACACATTGTCTCACAACAGACCATTGTTTGCCCATGAGGGCATTTATGGAAGGAAAAACACACAATAATAGCTTCAAAGCTCAACAGCCTTTTAAGATAAATCAATGATGCCCATCAAAAGAGTAAACATTTACTCATGCATTTAACTGATGGCAAAAGCAGACTATCCATTCATTTTCCAAGCTTGTTCATCCTGTTATAGGGTCGTGGGGCATTGCAACCTTTCCCAGCATGCATAGGAGGTAAGAGAAGTCAGAAGTCTATCACAGTGCTAGACCCACATAGAAAGTCACATTTTAAATTCACCTACCTTTCATGTCCTTGAACAATCAGGAAACCCTCACAGATGTTACAGGTTTGGAATGAAAGCTTCGGTCCAGATTGTCTATGACCACCTCTGAGAGGCCTCTTAGACAGAGCTTCTAATGCTGTTGTTTTACACTTGCTTTTTGGATTAGTCTTCACAGAGTGCTCAGCCTCTCTAAAGTCCTATAGATAACATGAGGGGATGAACACTTAAAATGTATCATGAGTGTTTCTTTCTTGTTACATCTTCTAACTGAATGTTTAGGCTATTCAGTTTTTTCAGAAGGACTTTTGGGGTTCTTTGACATGAATGACAAAGCCCTTTGACCATATGTGCATGAAATGCATGGTTAGTAACAGCGACTTAACGCAGACACTCTGGCTTAGGAGCCCCTGGACCCAGGAGGCCTGTTTGGAAACCCAGCCCTGGGGTTTCCTAGTGACTCACTATCAGTGAGATGAGCGAGCATGTGGGGGGTAGAAAACGAAGAATGTCTGAGAGCTCATGAGAAGATCAACATGTGGAGTTGTTATGTGCCTCCAACTGCACGAATACAACATTGTTCATTATCCCAAGAAGGAGACCTCCTGGTTAGCTCAGAGAGTATAGACTTTTTTAGCTTAAGTGATCTGGTCCAATCGATTTTATGAAGACTAAATAAAGGAATAAATGCTGTTGGACATCTCACACTGTTACTGTGTGTCTGTGGTAAATGAAGAGCGCAGATATTTGTCAGGCTCTCTGATCAATACTTAGCTGTTTGACATATATTTAGAGTTTCGGTGAGTGACTCAACGACAGCTGATAGAGGTGAGAGGTAAACTGATGGCTTTGGATGGAAAATGCATCACATTGTAATGCTTCTTTAAACTGATGTTCAGAGTCTCGTTCCAGTGAGGCTAATAAATACTACTTTTTAAAAGTTGAATTTAAGAAGATATGTAAAAATCGAGAAAACTCTCTTAGACCTTAGAGGGTTAAAGCCAAGTAGGCCTATCCGGTATATTCTGAGTAAGCAACTATACATTCTTATGTAATGAATATAATATTCATAACATAAACAGCCGTGGCCCTCTTGTGCAGCAGTCAAATAGCAAGAATTTAATGCTGGTTAAAAGAAAGTTATCAAAATGCAAGGATGTGTGTCACATAGGGCTATATACAGTATTCACCTCCAAACAGTAATTTTACTGAAATAAAAATTATCGGTATATAAGCTCCTGCTGTGCACACATTGTTTGTAAATGGGAAATACGTCTATGGTTCTGCTCTAAACTTGTGATAAAACTTAACTTTATCACAAGTTTACCAAGTACAAAAATCGGAAAACATTTATTCCAGAAAAGTACAAAAGTTAAATTGAACCATCAAATAATGTACTGTGCATATCTGTATGAGGTAAAGTATGGCTCATACAATTTTCTTATTAACTGTTGTACCGATGTCATATATACAGTTAACACCAATTTCTGACACATCCATAGAAATAAGATTTTGAAAGGGGCGCTATGCAGTTTTGGCCATTTCTTCGCTGTTTTCTCGCTTTTTGCTGGCAGGTTTCTCTATAGCGCTCCCCCTATAGCTTCAGAATAGATATTTTGCAGCTCCTATGTTTACTTCTGTCTAACTCCTCGCTCAGTCAGTCTGCCGTTTCCTCTTTCTCTGTTCCTTCGACAATGCTTTCCTAGCTTTCTGCTTCTTTTTTGCCGGCTCAGCCATGACGATAGTCTGAAAAACTCCATCGCTACCTTGTTAGTCGATTCCTGAATGGCCGTATGTGTGCAGTGCCGTGAAGCAATTTGTTACATCGCGAGACCTGATATCACGCCATACTTCCTGACGCTGAGGCCGGCGGCTCGCTGGCCGAAAGTTGCAAAGGTGGTTTTTCAGCTCACAGGCGCTAGGGGGAAGTGAGACAACCACCATTCAACTCGAAAAGTTGAATGCGGTTAAGGTAAATTAAGCTAAAAAAACTGCATAGTTCCCCTTTAAATACAGGCACGTTTTATTACATTGGAGAGCAACTGAACATTAGCAGTCCAGGGGCAGTGTGGGTGTTGCTAAATGTAAAGTGCTTTGTTTTGTGCTCATGTTACAAGCACCACACAAGTGCATTCTATTAATGATGATAATGTTAATGAGCTGTTATGTATAGGATCATTAGTTGAGTTGTTCTGAGAGCACAAACCTTTCTCAATGGCCCACTAGTACTGCTAAATATTAAGTAGTAAGTTGTTTGATGTCCCATAATGTCATTTTCATTGGTATTATAGTTAGCTGATTATGTTCTCTGTGTGTTTCCCAGCTCACTGCCACGGCCGTCAGGTCTGCCAGATTGCTGAAGTTGTGGACTCTGTTGGTGACCCGTGTCCTCAGCTGGGGAGCTACCTTTCTGTGGACTACCACTGCAAAGATGGTAAGTCACAGTCATTCTAAGCAATCATAAATGTTCCAAGTAAAGGGAAAATCAGGGGCGACCTCTAGCTCACCTAGTAAGTGCGTGCGCCCCATGTAGGCTAAGTCCTTTGCACCGACCCGGGTTCAAATCCCACCTGTGGCCCTTTGCTGCGTGTCATCCCCCATCTCTCTCACACCTTTCCTGTCTATCCACTGTCACTCTGAGATAAAGGGACAAAATCACCCAAGCATCACATCAACACTGTGTGACAAATAATTGATTTATTTAGTAAGTAGCCCTGTAATAGGCGGGATACTGTAGAGCGAGCAGGTCAATTTTGTGAATTAAACCCCTTCAGGTGGCTTGGTGCAGCCATACTGGGTTCTAATTTGCAATAATGACCTCTACATTATCCTTTACATATTATTATACACTAGTATTATTGTAGACATACTGAATGTAGTGTATAACACACATTTTGGTACTGTTTATCTACTATTTGAGACACATTTCTACAATTCAAATCCTAAATGATGCAAACACAAAGATTAAACAAAAATATACTTTTACTAAATTATTTTGAAAAAACTTTGACAGGAGAGACAAATGCGAGTCCCATTTTTTTAAATTTTGGCTTCTAATGATCACAAAAACAATGTAATCGATAAAATAGATTTTTGTTTTTGCACATTCCATTGTGTCTTTTGTTCAGAATGGGATTTCAAAAAGTTCAACAAGAACAGTACTAGGTGAAATTTCACAGTTCAAGGCGTTTTCAATGTTGATTTGGTAAACTTCCACTGTTTTTTAAGTTAAAAAAATGCAACATCTTTCCAAAAGTCGATAGGTAATCGTGTAATTGAGCAGCCCTACTACTGCCCTACTGAGATGATGAGGATCTGTGCTTGTCTGTTTTGTTGGAAGCCCAGTTCGTTAGAGGCAATTTGCTTTACATTATCTCCCCCCAGGGCTCACACTGTCAGTGAGCACAGTGGCTGCTGTTTTTGAAATTATCACCATTAGCGTGAAGTGGCTCTTCCATTTGCCACAGGGAAACCTTAGCTGCATGCTGAGTACCGGAGATGGCCATGTTATTTATCTGCATAGTCCAGAGGGGTGAGTAATAATTTTTACAGACTCAACTGAGACTAAGTGGGTTTGAAATAGTACAAGTAGAAGTTGTATAATGCATTCTGTGGCTCTGGAGCAACATTGCTAAGTTTGAGAGAATAACCCTGATGATGTGATGACTTGGCTTGAAACTTCAAATTTATAACAGGTGGAATGTGTTACAAATTGTAGAGGTTGAAAAACATACAGTAGCCATTAACAGTCAAGGAAGGCCTAACAAAAGATACTGAGTTGCATTGTGAGAAATGTAGCGTCCAAAGACTTTGGAGCTCCCAATGCGGGACTAAAAGTTAGGATATAAACCTTGTTAGGATTTTATTTTTTTAAATCTGACTCCCAAAAGTCCCAAAAATGGTGTATGGAGCAATAATACATTGTTGGGGTACCCCTAGTCTCGCACTGCCAGACCCTCCTCCACAGCACTGTAGAGGTAGGTCTGGCTAGTCCACACAGCATTCCACGATGGGAGAAAAACGTGCTCTGGTTTATTGGCATTTCTATAAACCAATCACAATCATCTTGGGCGGCGCTATGCGCCGGACGGAGCAACGGTGTCTCTGCAAAATAGCCTCGGGAAGGTACTTGTATTGTCGGAACGTGTACGTTCAAAAGTTGTTTTAGTCGTGCAACAGAAAACTTAGATTGGATAGTCTAGCTAGCTGTCTGGATTTACCCTGCAGAGATCTGAGGAGCAGTTAACCATAGTCCTCATAAATCCACCGGAGTTTAAAATTACAACACAAAGAAAGCCCAAGGTAACAGACATCCGGCCGAAAAGAGTGACATCCGGCGGAATTTTCCGGCAGCACCGGAGCAATCCCGGAGGTGGAACGTTGTCGATATAGACTAGGGTACCCCTTAAATCGCACATAGATGCTTTCCTAACCTGTGATCTGGGCCCCCCATAAGGACACCAAAAATCACAGGGCTGCCATGAGATTGTTAATATTAGATTTGCACATATAAACTAAAATCATAATAACACACTTACTGGATAATTGATATTAAAAAAAAAGTCTGTATATAAAACATTTTTTAAAAGAAACTGTTTTTTCCTTGTTTAAAAATAGTAGACTACTTAGTAGGCCACACCTCTGTCATCTCTCAACCTCTATGACCAGTGGCATGCTCAAGAAAAAAAGGTTGTGAACCAAGTTTATGCTTGTTGTTTTTATGTACTGTGTCTTTCTCCTCAGAGTTCTGTCAGCAACTGTAGGTTAATATTTGTTGGAATGAAATTTAACAGATAAAGTTCTATTAAATGATATCAATAAGTGAGAAACTGCATATTATCTTAAAGACGCCCATATCGCCAACCCATACTGCCATGAAATTAGACCAAAGTCTTTAATTATTCATGTGAGTACTGTATATCTCCACTTCTTACGGTAAGAAAATTACTGATTAGACTGATTTGTGTGTGACCTATATAACCTGAATTCCTTTTTTTTCTCCAGGAAGCAATAGGAACATACTGTGATCACTGCTAACTGTTTCTATGTGTGTTTTTTCTCAGGCTGGAGAGAAGCGAGGTACACAGATATACTTATCCAAGCACATTTGTTGTGGCAGTTGAATGCACCAGCAGGGACATATACATTAGAGCTCAAAACATAATAACCATTGAAGAGCCCATAACAGTGTTTGGTGCCATCAGGTGCTATGCTGGGAAACGGTATTTTCATGCAACCAACTGCAAAGCCCTTTACAGAGAGCCATTTCAGATTCAAATGGAGGTAAAAGCAGGTTGGTGCCATCATGACTATAATATACCATGATTTGTGTCCAGGTTTTGGTGTTGTATTTATTTATTTATTTTATTTATTTTTTCATCTTTTAAACATATTTTTTTTTCTCTCTTTTCTTTCTGCAGGTACAAATGTGACCTACCGTATCCAGAGTGATGAAACGTTGTTGTCAAACATATCTGTGTTCAGAGGAAATGTTCCCCAGAATATCACAGTGGCTCCAGAAATGATGAAGCAGCTAGGGCCTGGCTGCCACCAGCTGACCCTTTATGCAGCTAACACAGTCACGTTCCCTGAAATGTCCGCAGGCCTGCAGGTAAATTAACATCAATCAAGTCAACATATCACAATACCAACTCAATAACAAGTAACATGATGCATCAACCCTTCATCTTTTTGTTTTGGTTGTGACGTTTTGATTAAGGAATTGATTGAAGGCTTCTCTAAATTTGAAATTAAATTCAACCTTTAATTATAGCATCCCATCCCCTAATTAGTGGCATATCTGTAATCACCAGAACACAGTGGAAGCATCACTCCTCTAAATTTCATCCAAAATCAGCAACCTGTCATATCACCTCTGTTAAAAGAAATTTGATCGCCATTAGGCTAATCAGTCTTATACTTTAAACACTGGAGCATGGTGTGAATAATCAATCAAAGTTGGTCTTCAGACATGTGTAAACACCACCCATTTTAATTGTCTTGACTGCCGGGGCTTTTGCTCATGGCAGTGTTGCTATAAAAGGCATCTAAAGTTTAACAGCGTAGTCACCGTTTTAATAGTGATTGGCATTCTTCTTTACCACAATTATGCCTTTTCAGACCTATAGTATCTCAGAAAAAAATGAAACCGCCATGATGAGAAATTTTCTTTACATGAATACTGAAGATACTACAAAATCAAATGAACATTATATGAACCCTGTAAAGTTACATACTGGAGGGATTGTTATTGTTATTACTCATGAATATATTCTTTATTAATAGGTTACCATTTCATAGGTTATTTTGCATAGACACAAATGTATCTGGGGTTGCCAGGTTGTGAGTCCTCAACCTTCACTACACTGCGGTAAAAGATGAAAACTCTAGAGCATCCAATAACCATTTAATAATGACATACTAACGTTTGTAACTGAAGACCTTGATGGTTTATTATAACGTGAGCAACACGTTAGCAGAGCAGCAGCTACAGTGATCCATGCATGTCTAAGATGCATTCAGGCGCAGTATTACAGTTTTCTTCCATTGTTTACACACATTTTCTGAAAGCATGCCTCACATTCTCAGAACTCACACACAAATCCAAAAACACACAAAAGGCAAAACACCACAAATCTCCTGCAAAATTAAACTCTGCCTTCAAAACAATGTGATGTAATTTCAAAATGTAATTTTGTGTTCAAATTACACACACACCATCATATGAATAGACATTTCCAAAAAACAATTGAACACTAATGTGCTCAGTGTAAAACACTGTTATAAATGGCACATGGCGAATCCAGCCCTAAAAAAGCTTCCACAGCTTCTGCAGATGCATATTCCACAGCTTGCAGAAGAGGTATACTGTACATGTACAGTATGGGGATTGCGGTCATTACTGTGAAACTCTCATTGTTAGACCAAAGTGGCCCGAATCTCAGAGATTATGACTCATATTGCTCTTCCTATTTCTCGTCCTCCTTCCTCTTTCTGTACTCACACTTCTCTTGCCTCTCTCTCCTTTGTTGGCTAAAACAGAGTAGCTCACCTGTTATTGCTAAAGCTGTGATTGCTAATTGAATAATTTCATGTGAGGAGTCAGAGTGGATAGTAGGAAATGATTTAATACTAAGTGTAGCATTTTGTGTATTGCATGTGAACACAAGATATTTTAGTTAAGAAGATCATGCCAAATGTGGAGAAGTGTGTGTGTAGTGTAAAATTGGTTAAGGGGGTTAGTACATAAGTTTAAGTTTCTGGTCATTGTCAGGTATAAGTATTAGTGTGTAAACTAAAAAAGAAAAACTGTTAGTTAATATAAGTTAATATTAGATAATTGTTCACCCGCTTTTTAGCAGCACTCAGAGCCAATGGTAAGTGATGAATGGGAAGTTGATGGGAATGTCATGCTTCTCTGTTTTGTAACTCTTCATATACTGCAGATGTGTGTGTTGGAGAAAGTAGCCGGGCTTCAGGCCTCTGTGTTGACAGAGAGAGATGATTGTCTAGACTCTCCAGATATTACACTTGGTGTTTCCCTTGAACGGGGAGCACCTGTGCTGCTTCTCTTTTCTCTGACTGGAGACAACAGCTCATACTCTGAGACCAGAGGAATGAATACAAGCAAGGACATTTTTCATATCGGACACCAAGTTCAAGGTATGGAAGACATATCAAAAACGGTGACCACATGTGAAGCAAAATGCCACTGTGATTTAATGACTTGCGAAACACTTAACCATCAACAAGCTGATTAAAAGACCATTTAATCCCCTCATGTTTCAGCAGTTTATATGTGCATATTTTATTGAAATTATCGGAATATTCTTTGTTTTCACGAGTGAATGTTTTGCTACAGGATCTGTGCAAGTGAAACTCAGAGCATGGAACGCATTCTCTTCTTTGGAAGTAGATGTGGATACGTTTGATATCTGTGGCAAGGATTCAGCCGTTAAACTAAATGGACAAAATGACCATTTGTTGAGACAGGTAAAATGTTTTTTACAGTTTTATATTTAAGGTGAAGAATACTCAGCCCCTGGAGCTCTCCTAATTCTGTTTATAATTTGTATGCTTTTCTTATGTATACTTCATTATTTATAAGTCCTTTTGTTAATTTTCTTTTTCAGAGAAAGAAACATCTTAGAGTTGTCAGGTCTCCAATGACAGCCATTGCAGTACCTTCATATACAATACCTGCCAAAAATCAAACTATCACTCTTTCAATAAGTGAAGCATCCCAACTAACTGACACCAACAAAAAACGATACGAGTGGACATGCAGTAAGAATTATGCTTTTTCTACTCTTTTTTTTAATTGAAAGATTAAGTATTAAATATCTTTGTTAGTTACATATTTATTTGCTAGAAGTTTCATAAAGTAACATTTTGTGTTGATTGTCTTAGGCCAGAACATTACATGTAAAGGAGTTTGCTAAACCCCACTGCCCTAAGTTAGTGTTGCTACGCCTGTCAAGCTCTCCATTCTGACAAGACATATGTTAACGGTGGCAGATTTAAATTCTTAGTCATATTTTAAGGGCAGACACTACAAGTGAATGGGGAACAATTTTTAGATATCACCATGAAACACTCCCCCAGGTTGATTACTTACATTAAGACAGTTATTTTTTGTATTACAAGTTTTCTGAAATTGAGGCATTGTCTAATTAAATATCCGCTACTTTGAAGCATTTACAAAACAGAAATGTGAACATTGTATGAAGCCAGGTTCAAAACTGTTGTTTCATTCAGTTTACATATTAGAGTCAGGTTTTAACAGAGAGAATATAGGATATCTGTTTTTATTACTCCATACATTTGAAGTTTGCCTGTGGTGTCTAGCTTTAAAAGCTTCCCAGTTCTATACGGCCTCTGTTGATTTTGCCAGCTTAAATGAAAGCTGTAGTTTGCAGAAGTAGTTACAGAAGTAATTATTCTTAAATGTTTTGTATCAGCATGTCAATTGTTATTGCAGCAAATTCAGTCCTTGTTGATTCACAGAGAATCCCTGTGGATGTCAAGGACCTTTTGAGGGACTGACATACACTATTAAAGGAACCTGCCTACCCGATCCACTTCAATTTAATAAGTATTATTTTAATGTGATAAAAAGAGACAATGATAAAGTGGAAAAAAACACATCCATATGCATCACCTTTACCCCTAAGATGTATGCGCCAACTTGGCTCAGGTAATTGAAACTGATCATACTCTAGCATAAATTATCTTTACCAAGCAGAGACATAAAATCAAATTGTTTTACGTCTATATGGTTTCACAAGACAGCATTTGTTTTTACATGTGTTAACCAAATTATCTATGTATTTGTTGTACCATAGTCTCAATTGTACTAAAGGCTGTAACCCAATAAAGAAAGACACAGATGCAAAAATTCAAATGGATTGTCAAGGACAAGCACAGTGTCCAGAAATTGTGTGGAACATTGAGGACCCGAGTAACGACTGGCCAGTAAGTCTGATAAATGAATTCTAAATTGTTTGGGACTAAAAGATCAGATACTGTTAAATATTACTGTTCAAGTTAATGATTACATGTTAATTAATTTACAGTCTGAGACAGAAGACTGTTACAAAGAAGAAAAGACAAGGCCACTTGTAAATAAACAGAATGGTGGGACTGTATACACTGTGGCATATAACACTCTTGAATCTGCCAAATCGAATGGTCGTAATGTCACCGTGGTGATAACTTCTGGTACGTTAACTTCTGGTCAGTAACATAAAAAAGCTGATATGTGAATTAACTTGCCATTTCTGGTTCAGTCCAATTATACATTTATGTTGCAGAGGTAGTAGTTTTCTCATGAATATCCTTGGTTAACTTAGGGGCAACATTTAGTTTACGCAAGAAAGTTAACTCACACCATGGCAGAACCACCAGTACTATTGTATTTTGCTGATTTAAATCCAGTTCTGTGTCATAGCACTGTGTATAAATGAACAGTGTTTGGCTTCCCTCTGGGGTGCCAGGGTGCCAGTGCACAGAGCTCCCTGCAGAACCGAGCAGTAGAGGTCTGCGAAGATGATGAGCAATGCGTCTGTCTAAATCCGTCGGATCTCGACAGACCTTACACTGCCTACACAATGATGACACAGAGCTGGATAAAAATTGGCAAAGTATCCCCAAAAGGATTTAAATGCTGTTGATCTTCTGTTTTTTTTTCAACTATTTATTCAATATGAACAAACCTGTTTTTGCAAAAATGTACTTTTGTTTCTTGGAAATAATATGCTACACATTGTTTTTTTTTCCTTTTATACCAAAGCGGATGTCACACCTTATTACAAAACATACACCATAAATACATCACCGTCTACAGAGACATCAGCTCCTGAGACCGAAAACCCAGTTACCATCGGTACGACAGCAAAAGACAAAACAGCATTCACCGCTGGTCCTGCATCTACATCACCCGGCACTGCTAGTTACACCACTATCACCCCTACCACCGCTGGTTCTGCCTCTACATCCCCCGGCACTGCTAGTTACACCCCTATCACCTCTACCAACGCTGGTCCTGCATCTACATCACCTGACACTGCTAGTTACACCCCTATCACCCCTACCACCGCTGGTACTGTCTCTACATCACCTGGCACTGTTAGTGACATCAGTAACACCCCTACCTCCGCTGGTACTGCCTCTACATCACCTGATATTAATGACACAACTACCACCGATAACACCAGTGACGCATCTCCACCAGCAACCACCAACAATTTTGATAGCCTCAAGTGTAGCATATCACCACGCAGTGGAACAATCCTGGATGCTTTCAATATAACATGCAATATGGAAATTCCTTGTTTTAACTGTCAGTATTGTTTTAAGACTGATAAGGGTAAGTTATCCAGGTTAGCAAACATTTCTGTGATAGGAGGACTACTTTATCTTAACTTTCAGTTATCACATAACTCTTAAGAGTACTCTCCCAGAAATCCATTAATCTAACTTGTTTTCTTGTTTGAAAATTGTCAGGTAAGCACCTGCGTTGCAGTAATAACAATGAAGTGAAGTCTGTCTTCCTTCCGCTTGGAGACAATCTGATTATCACAGCAACTGCAAATAATAGCAGCTTTGTAGCTAGCACCACTCTAACGGCAAAGGTTTGTTAAAAATATGATGATTAAAAAATGGGGGTACTACTAACAGAACAAGACCTATGAAAATGCTCTCAACCTCCTTTATGATACAGTATGGCTTTTTCTCCACAGGTGCAGGATTTCACAACTGCCTCAGGCTCTTTAGATGATCTTAAGGCTACAGTGGAGAATTCTGTGTCTCAGCTAAAGAAACAAGGTCTACTGTCAGCTGAAACTGTGGGACAATTGTTCACGTCTGTGTCCAACAAACTGAACGGTCAATCAGATGGATCGAAAAAATCTGATAGGCAAAAGGTAAATGCACTCTCAGACTGTGGATACTAAATATAAATCTATTATATGTTTCAGAGGCTTGATTTTCAAGACTGCAATTGCAGGACCCCTGTTTAAGTTTAATTTATTTAAGCTTATTATTAGGTAAAATAAAGATTGAATTATTTTCTATGGCTTTTGTCACTAGACCTCAACAGGATATTTGAAAGTTTGGAGAGAAGCAAGACACAAGGAAGTCTCAGGGGGCAGATAGAAGAAAATATATTATAGAATAGATTTAGTAAGTTACATTTATTGCAAAATTGCCTGAAGATACAGTGGGATAACCCAGTGGGAAATGCCATTGACCTTCATGCGGGAGGCTGGAGTTCAGACCCCTGCCCTGCCCTCCCTTTTCCAACGACCAGTCATGGTTACATTAAAACGCCTTTTTGTTCAAGTGAAATCCTCTCACACATACTACTGAAAAACTCTCAAAAAAATATTGAAATTCTCTCACCCACACTACTAAAACACTCTATTGAAATGCTATCACTCATGTACACAATTAAAAGTGAAATCTTACAATTTCAGTAGTGTATATGATAGTGTTTAAGTAGCGTAAATGATAGTGTTTAAGTAGCGTAAATGACAGTGTTTCAGTAGTGTATATGATAGTGTTTCAGTAGTGCATTTGAGAGAGTTTCAGTATAGTATGTGAGGGTATATTTTTTCAGTGGTGTATGTAAAAGCAAATTTTAGTCGTGTGTGTGAGAGGATTTCACTTGTATGTTTGTGAGGTATTTGTGAATAATGTCCCTGATGGCCACTCATATTTCTTTCTCAGTTAACTACAAATGTCTACTGTAAAACAACTGTGCATAGGCACTAGTAGGATTCTATTTCATATTACCACTCGCTAGGTTAACTTAATGTGCCAGTGAGAGAGAGAGAGAGAGAGAGAGAGAGAGAGAGATTGATTCATGTTTACAGATATAACATAAAACTAGGATTAGCCCACCATGTACATTTCAAATAGTATTAATCCTAAATGCTTTAATGCTTTTGTCTGTTGAAGCTTCGTGAAAAGATGCTGAACATAATGATTGACACAGTAAATGAAACTCCCACCAACACTCCAGGAGAAGTTCAGGTGATAGCCAGAGGACTTGCTGCTGTCGTCATAAAAGGCACTGAACTCAGCTCCTCTGCTCAGGTACTGTACAGTGAACCCCACACAGAATAAAAAAATTACATCATAATAGAAAGGAAAACTCTGTCTACGTAGTGCTGCTTTCACTATACAGTTCACTGCTTTTTGTTAAAGTGCCCATATTATGAAAAAATCACTTGTCATTTGGGGTGTTATGTTGTGTCTCTGGTGCTTCCACACACATACAAACTTTGAAAAAAATCCATCCATGCTGTTTAGAGTGAGATACAGTTTCTGAATGTGTCCTGCCTTCAGTCTCTAGGTGAGCTGTTCAAAATCGGCACGGCTTGTGACGTCACAAGCCGAAACGAGCAGGCTAACCGCAACCATTAGCTCGTAGCGTTAGCATGCCAACGCTAATGCTAACGCTAGCATGCTACCTCGTTCTCAATAGCAAAGCACTGCTACAACACACACAAGTTCACCATAATCTACAAAATAACTACTTACATGCGCGCCCTCATTTAGAAGTCTCCCAGCTAATCCTGACTTGTAACTGACCGAAGTTGTAGAAACAGCCTGTCTTTTACTGTCTATGGAGCTAGCTAGCTGACATGATCTACATCTGAGCTACTGCGCATGTGCGAGTGCAATCAAAGATAGTACAGAAGAAGAAGAAGAAAAGAGGTCTCACTCTGTAGCTAAAACAGAGACCAGGTGAAAAGAGGAGCTGCAGCAGTGAGACAAAAATATGGTGTTTTTTGAAAATTAAACCATGTAAACCTGTTCTGGTACAACCTTAAAATACAATTATGAACCTGAAAATGAGCATAATATGGCTGCTTTAATGAATATTGGAATGACAAGGCTGCCTTAGCTAAGCCTTGTAATTTTTATGTGTAAGGACATTAAAAGTCAGATATAAAAAGAGTGGTATAATGTCCTTGATAACACAATAAATTGTTACTTCTGGTATATAACCTCACAAAAATATGTCTGTGATTATGAGAATTGATTATCACCTCCAGGAAGAGGCTTCATTATTGTTTGCAAAGCTCAGCTCATCTCTTCTCCTCATGGATGTAAACGGAAGTGAAGAAAACAAAAATGAAACACATGCTGCAGCCAGCACCATTGTGGAAGGAGCAAGCAATATCCTGGACTATTCTTCAAATGTGAGTGTTAAACCTCAAGGCCAATTCTGATGGGATTAACTTCTCTTAAGTCCTTTTCGCACAGGACTAGTACTACCTGGGGGTCTCTAGTAATTTGTAATAATTGCGGAGGTTGTCTGTGATCTTTATTCTGTGTTAATCTACCATGTCTGTAAAAAATCCCTACCATATTTCGCCAAACACAGAGGCTGTGTAATAATATTATCACATGAAAGTTGATGAAAGATTTGACAGTGTGTGTGTGTGTGTGTGTGTGTGTGTGTGTGTGTGTGTGTGTGTGTGTTTTCGGGGGGGGGGGGGCCTCTGGTAATACTAGTCCCGTGCAAATTTGCCTTTTACCAACACTTGGGCTACAGTGTTGTCAGGAACAATCAGTTTAGGGACCAGGAGCATGGCCAGTGATTCATTCCCCAGAATATCCACTTTGTTTTATTTGCAGATGACTGACACAAATTAATCAACCTCTCCCTTGTCTTGAATGCTTTGTGTCATCCTTTGCAGAAAAATATCTCTGATGCCCTTCTTCTTGCTATGAGCAATACACAGAGTGCACTGTTAGCATTACAACAGGTTAATGGGGGGCCAACTATCATCCAAGAGGCTCATATTGCAGTGTTTGTTAATAGGTAAGTTCCTCCTCAGCCACACGCTGTGACATAGACAGACTTGAAGCGAAAGTTCCAAATTTGGGGAAAATGTATTTCCCTATATTGGGAGATTTTGAAACATTTTAGAATTTTGGGGTGCTCTTGCTTTAAATGTAGGCTTTTACCAAAAATAGTTTAGGCCACGAGTGGCTATGTTTTTATAATAATTCATTACATTTATATAGCGCTTTGTCATAGACACTCAGGGCCAGATGTACGTACATTTGCAAACGTAGTGTTATCAGCGCCATGGCCAACCCGCAGAAAGCGGTACGCTGTGATACTTCAGCTTACGTCGTATTCACCAAACCTGCAGTTCATTGGGTAATCAGTGCCTTTCTCCGCCCACTATACCGTAAATTGTGCTGTAGCAAAGCGTTAAGTACTGGTGCTATGACATGGCTGAGTGCAGACTGCGATATTCCCACTGCTGATGCTATGACTGTTTGAAATGATCCTGATACCAATATTTGTAATGTAGCGAGGAGTTTAACAACTGCTGGAATGGAATGTGAACGCTGAGTCTGAGATTCAGAGATTCAGTCATCTTTGATTTCTTCCAGTAACTGTAATATTGCATGGCTGCTTAATCTGTAAAGCTTAATGATTTTGTGTTCACTCAACTGAAAAAGTGTGATCCTTATGGCAAAAATCTTTTCAGCTCGTCTCCTTGGCCTATGTCTTCGTCTTGCTCGGATTACTGCTGCCATTTCACCAGGAGGCATATCCGAGGAAACCCATGCCCTGGTTTACACCTGCTTTTAAGAGGTGGAGAATTTTCACCACAAAATAGAGGCGCGCTTTCACGGGGGTGGTTTTTGTACATACCGCAAAATACATAATTAGGCGCACTTTACGCTTCCCCTCCCATGAATGCATATGCATGACACGGAAAAGCGCTATTTGCCATTTTCAGTTCCCGCGCACTTCAGGGGGGAGGACTACTCTCTAACACCACCAATGTGTAGCACCCACCTGGGTGATGCACTGCAGCCTTACGACGCCAGACGGTCACCACACATCAGTTTATATGGATAATGCTACCATGAACCTTACTTTGGTGTGTGTGTGTGTGTGTGTGTGTGTGTGTGTGTGTGTGTGTGTGTGTGTGTGTGTGTGTGTGTGTGTGTGTGTATGTGTGTGTGTGTGTGTGTGTGTGTGTGTGTGTGTGTGTGTGTGTGTAGAATGATTCAATTCCTGGTCCAAAAGCTTAGTGCAGTTTTCAGTCGTGCAGTTCATCAATAGAGGATTGAATAGCACCAGGCAAAGAGCTTCAGAGATGAAAAGAAAAAGAAGGGATGAAATTGAGTGTATTAAAAGGAAACAAAACTGACTCATAGCTCTATTGACTTAAAGCCAAACACTGACGTCAAAGAGAGGTGTGTGTGTGCGTGTGTGTGTGTGTGTGTGTGTGTGTGTGTGTGTGTGTGTTTGTGTGTATGTGTGTGTGTGAGTGTATAGTTTGTCTCTTTGCATATTCCTTTATCATGTCTCACAGTTCAACAAATCTGCTACGTTTTCAGTTAGAAACTGTTAACAGTCATAACTAACTGTTAGAATATATAAAACAACGCTATATGAATGAGACACTCTACTGTAGAGTAATACTTCTATCCTGCACATCCACTATACTGATCATTTGAGTCTGTGCTGAAATCATTTAGGGCCATGAGCCCCAAAGATTGATGCAAACACACCAGTAGTCAAAGTGAAGAACACAAGCAAACTCCCAGGGTCAATTGACATTGAAACAAAATGAAATAACTAACTTATATGAGTCTTTTTTTGTCTTTTCCTCAGAGTGACACCGGGAAGTTTGCACACAGAGTCTATAAATATTCCCAACAGTTCCAGCCCCACATTTTCTCTCCCAATACTACTCTCTAAAATGTTACCTTCAGATGAACCCGTGGATGTAAGAGTAAGTCAGGAGTGTGTGTGTGTGTGTGTGTGTGTGTGTGTGTGTGTGTGTGTGTGTGTGTGTGTGTGTGTGCGCTTGGTGTGTTATTGTGTGTTGTGTGTGCTACGGCTGTCCCCAAAACAGGAGTCAGCACAGTCAGAAACGATGCATCGACTCGGGTGAGAGGGTATCGATGGTCTTCGGTATATTAGTATATTAATTTGTCATGTGCTCGCAGTAAAGTCAATTTTATTTATATAGCCCAATATCACAAACTTATTAGTTATTAGTTCATGCTTTTTCTTATCTATATTTTTCGGGTTTTGTAAACACTGTCTTTCTTTCTACCTACAGCTATGAGAAATATAATATGTACTCCCTGCCCAGTCAGCCCTTTCTCCTAAAAACTACAATCCCATACAACTAAACTACATTCTCAATAACATTTGAGGGAACCTTTTTGTCACGGTTTACTTTTTATTTTTTTTATTTTCACAAATACATTTCTAATCAAAGTCTGCATGGTGGACAGGGTAGATGGATGGGTCAAACAAACACAGGACTTTCACCCAGGAGACTGCTGTTTGTGTCCCATGGGAAACCAAAAGCCAATGTTAACTTATTGTAACATACCATACATAATTTACGTCACATAGCCTACGCAACATACAATCCTTAACTTATGTGTTTAACTAAAGTTTGGTAACATCTGTAGCCTACTAATTTTAACCCAAACAAAATCTCTTCCTAAACCTAACCAAGTAGTTTTTTTTTTAATTCACAACATTAACCATTAAAACTGCGACTGTTTCACAATGTGCGCCTGTTGCTAGTACAAGGAAATGTTGAAACAAATGTAATTCAGGTGAAAATACATTTTCCTCAAAATATAATGAAGAATGCAGTTTAGGGCGCTGACACACTAACCCGATTATCCGCCGTCGGACAGTCTGGCGAGGTCAGTGACTCGAGTCTGTTCGGTGTGTTCCGTGCTGTCGTCTGTTTGAGGAGCTGTCAGCCTTTATTTTGGCCAACCCGACATGCTCAGTCGGAGACAGGGCAGTCGGGACTCACCCGGAAATGGCGAGCGGATGAGCCTCTCAAAATCTGACGAAAATCTTTTAAACTGACCTTTGTCGATCTGAAATGAAGACAGATTCAGCAACTGTATGGCCTATTTCTCGCTTAAAATGTTTTCAGAAACACGTTTTGGTGAACTATTTTAGTACAATATGAGATCGTATTCTGAACAAGCCGCCATGACAGTCTGGCTGTGAATTTCCGGAGAAAAAAGACCCATGTGTCTAGTTAAACAGACCATCATCACCCAGAAAACGGCCGTATATGTCAATTGTGAAAGCAGCTCATAATGCCCCATAGTTACGTTCCTTGTTAGGCGGCGACGAGGTCAGGTTGGGGTGGTGGATGGATCAAATAAAACAAGGACTTTAACTCAGGAGACCAGTATTCATGTTCCGAGTGAAACCAAAGTCAACCGTCTTTTTTTTTTTTTTAACAGATTTTAACGGACCTCAGTCTGTGATGCAATGACATCTGGCACATCATATTATATTCTTATTTTAGTAGTTTTACGTGACTCATTTTAAGCCCATCCCTATTGTTTTACTAACCTTAACTAAGTAGTTTGTATGTCAGTATGTTGTCTAAACTTAACTAGTTCCGTTTCACAACAGTAACTACTTTTTTTAAACTGTGCCCATTTGTTAAATGGAACGCTCACATGATTAAAAATTCCACAACTGTCACGTTTTAGGGTCAGATGTTTGAAACAGCCACCGTGGGGCCTCGTTTGCTCTTGCAATAAATATTTCAGCAACAAGAGGTCGCCACCTAACATACAAACAATTATTGGTCGTTATGAGCTGCTTGCATAACGATCATATGTGTCTTTTTGGGACACTGTCGACCTATTCTATCGTTTAGGTATGCGGGGTGTTGGGTTTAAACCTACTTTGCTCTTTGAATACATTTACAGATGCTGAGTCTAAACAAAAATCCATTCTCCTGGAATGAGAGAGGGAACATCAGTGGTCAAATAGGTGCTCTATCCCTTACAACAAAAGATGGCTCCAGTATCCCTGTGGAGAACTTGAGTGAGGATATTAAGGTCAGTCCAGCATCCCAGAATTGTTCTATACTGTGCTCTCCTGTTGAGAACATATTTACTGTGGGGACAAATCTATACCTTCTTTTAATAAAAACAGACTTCAAAGCATCACAATGTATTTAAAGTGCCAAAAGAAAGAAATACTCAGCTTGCATATATGTGTTCATAAATGGGAATATTACTAAGCACTTTACGTGTTTTTAATGTGAAACCTTTTGTATGTGAAACACATTTGGTGAAGAATTACTTTAAAGCCACATGTA
This sequence comes from Sander lucioperca, assembly GCF_008315115.2. Taxonomy (NCBI): domain Eukaryota; kingdom Metazoa; phylum Chordata; class Actinopteri; order Perciformes; family Percidae; genus Sander; species Sander lucioperca. The sequence goes on from NC_050180.1 coordinate 9,589,428, forward strand.
TGATTAAGTAGCATTAATACATCAGGCATTGTGTCAAAAGTGCAAAATGTAAATGTCCTAACTTAATTATATATATACACTCTGTACACTATGCTCATTTACATAGTCTGAAGAGAAAAGAAGTACCATGTTTTTTAACTTCACAAGAGATACTTGTGGCTGCAAAGGCCAAAGTAATAAGTTGAGGCAGGATCATAAGAGCAGACTGAAAATAGTCGTTCTCATAGGAAGCACTGGTCAGGACTCTCCATTACTAATAAACTAATTGCTCCATCGCCATGAGGAGAGCACTTAGATTAAAAAAGGATGTGAGGAGTCTGTGCTGTCAGCTGTGCTTCTCAGCAGTCCATAGCAAACCTGCCTGTATATAGATTTTTTTCTCACCCTACTTTGTATCTAGTGCACCCCTAATACAAACAGATATTTGCATATAAATGCAGTATCTATAGGCAACGGAAAAAAGTTTTGATATCAGAAGCGTTCTAGTTTATGTTTGTAGTCCAAGTAGAATTGATCAATCACGTTCTAGTCGGCTATAGTTGCATGCAGTTAAACAGTATGTTTGGAGAACAAGCCGAAATGCGATCTTGGAACCCATTTTTTATTTTTTAAATGTATCTGCAGATTTCTGTTTAGTCAAAGTCAAAGTCAAAGTATCTTTATTAGTCTCCCTAAGGAGAAATTCATTTTGGACACAGAGAGAAATTGCTGCAAGAGTTACAACAGAGACACACAACAAACACCGGGTTAAAACAGTTAGAAGACAAATGTACATTGAACATCTAGGCTACTCAAAGAGCTGTGCAAATTACAAATTACCATTTTCTATAGGCTACTTGTGCAAAAAAAAAAAAAAAAAAAAGCCATCCTTCCTACATTCTACATTTATAGAGATAAGCTGAAATGTCACCTGGACCTACAAAAACTCTGTAAAAAGACTGTATCCGCTGGATATACTGTAACCCCAAAAATATTGGGACTTGACCCCAGAGGCTAAATAGTCATAGCCGATGGGTTCCGAGATTGGTGCACCCCAGGTGTGCAGCATAAAAATGCTTCAGGGCATTTTGTGTCCTCTACCTTCATTCACAAGAATTGCACCCCAGGTATACTGTTTGGACGCCATGAGTCACTGAATTTACATGAGATAGACCAATAAAAAAACACTGCAAGGTGTTAACTATAACGGACAGACAGAAAGTCTAGTTTGTTCATCTTAATAGTGTGGATGTGTTGTTTATAAGTACATAACCTATTACATTTATAAACACATTAAAATAAAAATTAATTTATTTTCATGAAATTAATATCATGAAAATCACAGTATTAAATAAACAAATGCAATTATGTTACACCTGTTGATATGATGCATAATAAACTACACTTCACTATTTTTTGTTCTTCAGCTTTTGGGGGCCCAACACAATTAAATGATTGTGAATTAACAAGCCCATACAACTATTTATACCTTTTTCATTACTCTTATTTGTGCGATGCATGAAAAAATATATATAATATAAATGATGACCCTGGAAGGCACACTCTGTTTATTATACTAACTATTTGTTCAAATGTCTTATTAGATTACAAACTGCTGATGGTAAGGAGAATCGTTTTACACTTGTATGTAAAATATTTTATTTGGATGTATTTTCTGGCATTTTGCCTGGTCCACAGATTCTGTTGCCGAGGCCTGTTGGAGAGCAGGTAAACACCTCTGTGTTGGACCTGGGGAACTTCAGCACAACGTCCATAGACATTCCTGCTGACACTACGCTGGTGTTAAAGGTCCCGTAAGATGTTTTTATCTCCACTGAGACGTGTAATACGCACTTTAAAAAAACGTATTTCAAGTGAGCTTTGGTCTACTTTGTCACGATGGACAGTTTTATCAGATTGGCTGCATTAATAGCAAGACACTCTTAGTACAGCCACTACAATTGCTAACATCATAATCTCCTCTACTGTTACCAATTATATCACCAACTATTGCTTTGAGATTTTTGCTGCAACTATGTCGGTATAACTTTTTAAAGATGGTGCCTTCAAATGATCCTCTACCCTTCAAACTGCTCCTTGGTTATATGGACTACCCCACTGAAACAAATAATGTAGCTATGACAGAAATGCCTCACCAGGGAACAACACAAGGTAATACATTTCTGCTTAGTGGTTGAGACTTACGTATTTAAATCTAATGCCTTTTAAATTTGATTTTGGATTCATTACTTGCCACACTGTGTGTTTGTGTTTGTGTGTGTGTGTGTGTGTGTGTGTGTGTGTGTGTGTGTGTGTGTGTGTGTGTGTGTGTGTGTGTGTGTGTGTCCTATACAGAGGAGAGATACACTTGGCTACTAGACCCTAAAGATTTAAAGGGAAAGACTGGAATGCACTATCTTGTAGTGAGGCCCATTGTAGGTCCAGGTATAAAATCCATCAATGCCACTTTATCAATTACCTCCATCACTACCGCATGCAAATTTTGGGATGAATCAAAATTGGAGTGGAGCACTTATGGATGCAGGGTAAGTACAAGTAATTCCATCTGCTTGTCATGTATAAAATGTTGCCCAAACGTTAATGCTTTAAATGTTGTTGTCTTCCAAGGTTGGTGTTCAGACCACACATTTAGTCACCCAGTGCCTCTGCAACCACCTCACCTCCTTTGGAAGCTCTTTCTTCGTCACTCCCAACCTGGTCGACCCATCACGCACCGCCGAGCTTTTTGGGACTTTTGCTGAGAATCCTGTTGTTGTCTGCTTTGTGGGGTCACTCTTTCTGGCCTATCTCTTGGTGCTTGTGTGGGCACGACGGAAAGACATCCAAGACACAGCCAAGGTACGGTACATCTCAAGTATAATTCAGGAATAAAGTACATTACCCAAGGTGTAATTTACAAAATGGCATCTTTAAACAAATGTTTTATGTTGTTGGCTGGTTGGCAGGTGAAGGTGACTGTGTTGGAGGACAACGACCCCATGGACGAGTACCGCTACCTGTTGAGTGTCAACACTGGGCATCGGAGAGGAGCCTCCACTTCCTCTCAGGTAAACATGCTATCAGTTCATAGTTAAAATGGTTAGATTTGGCAGAAAAGGCTCTGCTCTGGGAGCCCCAAAATAATCTGCACAGCAACAAGGATTCTGCTGGTATAGGCATAGTATATATAAACATAAATCTTAGGTAAACCAAAAACACCTCATAAGTAGGATATTAGGGTGGTGGGGGGAGCTGGATGATACCAGCTATGCAGCTGTGAATGAGCCAATGATTTTGAAGCATACATGATGATAATATAATAGCTAATGCAAATCAGCAAATACAAGTGCAACTCCAGTTTTCTGCCTGAATACATAGAGTCTTTAACAGGAAGATAGACGGCCAGGGTGTGATTTGCAGGGGGCAGGGGGTTGCGTGGGATTTCCCCCTTTCTGGTCAACATATCAATGCCTCTGCTGAATAATTGTTATCCCCTTGGGGACAAAATGTATTCCCCCCTCAAAGTGATCAATGCTACTTTACCAATAGACCATTATATACCTAAAATAGAAGTATTTTAAACTAAGTAAAGTGCTGTAACGTAAACAGTTTATAGTGTGATAGAACGATAAAATCAGAGTGGCAGTTGTTGGTTGTATTTAGCCGCTACAGAGCTCCGGGACGCCAGCTACCAGCGGCAGTTGTTTAGCCGCCAATAGGTGACTGTGAGCCGGGTACAGGCACCGCCAGACAACGGTCCTTTCAGGGGCCATGGTGATGACAGTTAAATTTAGGCACCAAAACAACTACGTTTAGGATGAAAACACTCCCGAAGAACGAACGAGCGTTTCCTAGGTGAAAGTAGGCTATTTAGTTTTCGCTGGGAGGTGAACTCTGCTCCCTGGCTTGAAAGCGCTGTGTTTTATGTCAACACCACGCTGTGCTATTTCATTTGAGATTATTTTCCTTTGAATACTGAAGTTCATAAATAAATGTTTTGGCATGGCTGGCCGAGTGGCACTATATCCATGGTATTGCAAGAGGGATTTAATTATTGCATGTTTTGTTGTGTATGATCAAAAAACGTCCTCACCTTTGCTTTTTTCACAAATCGCACCCTGTAGATGGCTACTCATTAATTTGTTTTATTGCTCTCAAACCCACTTTTACCCAGTACAACTCTAGCCCGTAGCTTTTGTTACACAAAATGCAGGCCACCCACTTGTGTTTTATTAAGCTACCCTTTAATTAATGTCGAGTGGCTCATAACATGGTGAACATAGTGTAGCATGTAACAGCTAATGAGCCAGATATTTCCATCAGGAACAAAAATAGAGCAAAAAGGAGAGGGATTGGCCTTCGTAAGATAGTGAAAGAAGACACCAAATGATGCCAATGTTGCTACCACGTTATACTAACAGTGTTGGGTTTTCTTCCTGTTTTGATGCCATGTGGCCAAAAAGAAAACCATTCTTACAGCTTTATTTTATATTTTAGTTTTAACGCAGAGGGTTGTTTTTACAGGTGACTGGGGCTGTTTTTATTTATGAACCTTTTAGAAGGGTTTCTGTCAGCAGATCATTTGAGCTTTCTTTCATATTATTAAAGCTAACTCCATATTTTGCTTTGGTTTTGCATCGGTTGTCTAATAATCAATATTTTCCATAGTCCAAACCCTGATCAGGGCCTACTTTGCTGGGTGTTTGTGTCTGGCTTTTGAATGTCATTGATTACATTTTGAGAAAATGTTCTGTAACAATGTGTGCTGTATCATTATGATATTTTAACAATTACACTGAACGGCCTATGAAGGGGCAGCTGAACATTGATTTGTCTGTACATCACACACAGTCTCTTGAACTTTGATGATGACATTCCATGTGACTTAATTAAGTAATTATCCTTATTTGTCAGTTCCACCATTTTTAATTTAATTGCACTAAATAGCCAAAGGTTTGTGTTACAATATTTGTTAAGGCTTTTAGTTGTTTATTAATCAAAGTGGAGGTCTTGCTGGTTGTAGCCGGAGCCTCCACTCCTACCCTCCATTACCCTGTATCAGGGATCGACCAATATTGTTTTTTAAGGCCAATACCGATTATTAGTAGTTAATGAAACCGATAACCGATATTTGGAACCGAAATGCATTTACAGTGAAAATTAAAATCTTTAAGTCAACATTGAGATTTTGGAATGTTACAAACTCCAACACAAAACGTAGTTTAGATGCTTCAAGCTATTATTTAAAGGTGCCCTGCCACACATATTTCATTACTTTGTGGTAATGCCTGAAGTTCTACCATGGACTCTGTAACATTTTTTGTGGAAAAAATGCCTTGGTTACCTTGTTTCAAGTCATTCTAGCGTGGTATAGAAAGCCTGCAGGAAGACTCAGCTCAATTTGTGCTAGTTCTCAAAAATATTCAACGAGCTAAGCTGCTTGACTCTGATTGGCTAACAGCTAGCCAATGAGAGCCTGGCTATCAGCATCCTTTACCCAGCGCAACTGAGCGAGCTCATGAATAGTAATGAGCTCAGGCAACATGATGTCAGACTGACCAGCTTTTGTAATTGGCCTGATTTCTCCGCTTATTTCTTTTCAGTGGCTAGAGCTGACAGAGGAGGTAGCAGTTCATTTTCACATTCCCTTCACATATGGACCTAACATTTTTCAAAAAATTAAAGTAAAAATGGTTTTGTGTGGCAGGGCACCTTTAATACAGTAAATTAGAAACTTTCAACATAAAACACAGTAAAAGATAGTCAGATAGATAGGGTCAGTACTGACTGACACAGAACTGTAGCGCAGCCAAAGTAGCGCACTTTTTAATTAATTAACTTTATCAGTTATCAGGCAAATAAAACGCTGAAACAGATAATCTGCAAACTGCCAAAAAAATGTCCTGATAATCGGCCAGGGCTGATAATTGGTCTATCCCTACCCTGTATACATGTAAATAAAGTGGTTGTATTACAGTTTTGGACTTTTCAGTTTTAAAATATTAAACCTACTGAACTGTTTTAGGTGACAATCACTCTGCTGGGTGCAGAGGGAAACAGTGAACCACATCACCTGACAGATCCAAAGAAATGTGTGTTTGAGAGAGGTGCGGTGGATCTGTTCCTGCTAACTACACCCTTCTCCCTGGGAGAGCTGCAGGGCATCAGACTGTGGCACAACAACTCAGGGAGCCATCCTGCCTGGTAGGCAAAGACAGAAATGTCAGATTCACTCAAAAAAATATAAAATATATGCATTTTCTACCTCATTAGAAGTTATTATAATAGCCACATAGGCATTTATTTGAATGTTGTAGTAGTTTTCAGGACCTAGAACACCGTGAACATGGAACATAATGTGAGTGCAATATGTCTTGGCTCACAATTATCCTGACGTTGCAGATGATTACTTGCTCTTCTTTGCAAAGAGAACACAGTCATGAAATATAATTCAGTTGTCATTTTAATGCTCCTATAGATTAACAACATATTTTTGCCCTCTTTAAGGTCTGTTTAGCAAACAGTTGTGTCATTTGGGTGTACTTTCTCAAAGCTGGCTTTTTTGTAGTTTAAAAAATTATACATTCTTTACATTTGCACTATTTTTTTTCTTTTTTTTCAGGTATGTAGGCAATGTAATGGTGCAGGATTTACAGACTGAGCAGAAATGGCATTTTCTATGCAACTCCTGGCTGGCCATAGACATGGGTGATTGTTCCCTCGATAAAATTCTTCCTGTTTCGACAGAGATGGATTTGAAGAGGTTCAGGTAAGGTAAAAGCATTGAGGTACCGGCCAGCAAAATTATACACACAAGCACACTATTAAAGTCTAAAGGATGAATGTACCCAAACAGCGAATTTTCATTCATCGAATGAAATTAAATTATTTTATCTTCAATAGTTTACGGCAAGCTCGCTTTTTGAAATATGACAATCTCATATGAAAACCAGCAGGCAGGATGTAACTTTCAATTAAGCTCCCACTCCCCTTCTCCAACTATTCTCTTTCATGAAAGCAAAGATGAGAATCAAATGGAGACAAGTTAAGCGTCTGCAATACATAAAAAAGCAACCATAACCCGGGCAGTCCTGACATTTATTTGTTTTAGTTTTTTGTTACAATTGTTGCCAAGGACAAAATCTATTTATGAATACAAAAACTGTAAATGAGCAAAGAAGGCTATTTATATTTACCCTGGTCTGTCTAGATTGTCATCAGATTTGCCAGCAGACAGATTAATAATTAATTTGAATCAAACTAAATTTAAGTTGAAAGGAAATGGAAGAACTATGCTGAGATTTAAGCAGCGATTTAATGACTTTTGAATTCTGTTTTAAATGTGATGCTAATCCATCACTAATTGGCAGTTCATGAAGGTTTGAAGTGTTTTTATGTTTTATTTCACAGTGTTACCCCTTATTGCTTTTTATTTTCCAGCAACTTGTTCTTTATGAAGACTACAAAGGATTTCAGTGACGGACACCTCTGGTACTCTGTGATCAGCCGCCCACCGAGCAGCACTTTCACTTGTGTTCAGAGAGTTTCCTGCTGTTTCACCCTGCTGCTCTGTACCATGCTGACCAGCATCATGTTTTATGGCATCCCAAAAGATCCCTCTGAGCAGACCATGGACCTGGGTACAACACATTTTCCTCACGGTTCAAAATACTGTCAAAAACAAAAAAAAATGTGTTTTCAGATCTCTGAAGTCTTCATTATAACCTTATCCCTAACCCTAACCCTTTATAAGTTGCTGGCTGTTTGCTGTACTCCTGTGTTCATAAAACCAAACCATACATGACTACTAATTACATAAGACGCCCAAAAACTGTTTTAAGACAAAATACATACTTATGAATTTGTGGACGACAAAAACATTGAAAAATTGATGTGCACTAGTCTAGTACAATGTCTTTTATTCCTCTCTGTTTTTTTCAGGTCACTTTGAGTTTACCTGGCAACAGTTCAAGATTGGAGTTCAGAGTTCCCTCATTATGTTTCCCATCAATATGCTTATTGTTAGCATCTTCAGAAACACACGTCCTCGGGAGACATCTTGCTGCAAGCGCAAAACAGAAAAACCAGATGCACTTGAACAGACCTTTTTCTCACAGACAGCTACCACCGACATGAATGTCAATGTCACTTTAGACACTGTCATCAAGGTAGGTGCTTCATGTTTTTTCATGTGGTGAGTAACTATTTAATAAAAAAAAACATTCAAAATGTGCCTGTTTGGAACGGGCCGATTGCTTGGCCTATGGTATTGCTGCTTGTAGCTTTCTCCAGAACCATTTTACCCCAAAATGACTTACAGAAGGACCCCAAAGATTTTACTAACAAAATATCAAAATTAAAACGTGTAATCACAGACATTTGGCAATGCGCCATGCGCCACCCAATCCAGCCCGTTAGGAGAGGCAATCAGCAAAAATCAGTTTAGTTTATTTCACACAGTTGTGGAATGTAGCGAAGTACAAATACTTTGTTACTGTACTTAAGTACATTTTTCACGTATCTGTACTTTACTTAAGTAGAATCAATAGTGCAGACTTTTACTTTGTTACATTTTGTAGCAATTATCTATACTTTCTACTCCACTACATTTCTACAACGTTCGGTTACATTTTAGTTACAGTTTCTGACTTTTTACTTTTACTTAAGTAGGGTTGTCATTGTGGTACTTCTACTTTTACTAAAGTAAATATGTCTCCGATTATTTGTACTTTTACTTAAGTACTTAGATTCAGTACTTCCTCCACCACTGATTTAACAGTTTATTAATATCCAATATCCAATGCTGTCCAAACTGCTCCGAATTCCAAACACCAAGTTCATTGGGTACCCAGGGAACCAAGTGTGAAGTGAATTGGATGAATGGTTCATGATATATTTCAAAGAGACACACACACAAAACAAATACATACAGAGATTCCCTAATTTATTAGAGAGATGTATATTACAATTGCATATATTATATTGTATGTTATTTTATCTGGAAAAAAAAAAAATTGTATTTGAACATTTTCTCTCAGGATATCACAAGAATTGCCCATTCACTGTCTAAGACCGTGAAAAGCAACATACCATGCACAGAGTCCGAGTTTGGGCCTGGACACCCAGTTGATATCAACGCTGTCCTTTCTGTGGTGGAGGACTTTATCAAACAGAATTACAAAGCTAGCGACACCGCCCAGCCCAGAACTCCGAGCTCTGGCAACCTCGTTCAGCCTCAGCTACCAGGTATGTGCGGGATGGGGGATACTGTGATATTTAATACAATTCTGTCTTTATTGTTCTTATAGTATAGGCTGAGGTGAATTTAACCCTTGTGTTGTCTTCCCGTTGACCATGAACTTGTTGCCCTTCTGGGTAAATTTCAAAATTACCTTTTTTTGGCGCTTTTCCCCACGTTTTTGCTTTTTTTTTAAATTCATGGTCAATAAAGCTGATTTAAATGTTATATGTAAATTATATCAATTTTTTTTGTTAAAAAAGCAGAAAATATTTTTTTTGAGAGGATGTTGAGTGAATCACAGAGTGGTTTATGTCAAAGTTTAGTCAGGATACTGTATTAAAAACATTTAAAAGATTTTTTCAAATGCTATGAATTCAATAAAACAACCAAAATTCAATGGAAGTGATCATTAAATTTAACTGCAAGGAATGTTGTATTGGTTCCATACAGCGTATATCCATGCATCCAAGTTATTTTTGGGCAATTTGGTTAAAAAGAAACCCATATTTCTGATAAAAAAACTTTGAAAATGGGTCAAATCTGACCCAAGGACCACACAAGGGTTAATACAGAGAGGTGAAGCCCTGTCCCCTTTCCAAGCAAATGTCTGTTCTACTCAGCTTAGCCTGATACTTTTCACAGATTTCTTTCAATATTTCTTTTAAGAAGCTTGATATTGAGGGTTTCCACCCATTCTAAAATATAAATGTCAGTACATTTAATTCTATCCAGTTCACTTCATCTCATCTCCAGAACGTACTTTAATTATTTTTGATCTAAAAATTTGAGAACACACAATTCTTTAAAAAGTCAATAGTCATAGTGTGCAAAATGTGCCATTTTCTTATGTAATATTGCGTAAAATTTGAGAACAACAAAGCCAAAAATTGATTATATTATCAGAGTGAAAATAAGAAGCACAAATCTTACTTCCCAGAACAGAAGTACATATCTGTTTTTATCTTAGAATGTAAACAGAATCATCACATACTGTTTGGTACAGTTCACTGTGTTCAAAAAGAGCGCAAGGCAATTTTTTTGAGTTCAAAAAATTTTCATGAATTTGCTTCATAAAAGTACTGTGAGCAGAGAAAAAAGAAAAGAGATTAAACGGAAAGAACAGAAAAACCAAAGTTTCTGGTGACTTCAGAAACTTCCTTCAGAGGTTTAGCTAAACACAAACATACAGGCACAGTCCCATACACAGGGTTGGTGCATCCGTTGCTAGCTAGCATGCAGCTAACATACAGTTGCTACAATGACTGTTTGGGACAATCAAACGCAAACTGCACAAATGGTCCAGCAGTCAAATTTGCAGGAATGGTCATGCAAAAAGGTTACTTCACTTTCTTATACATGCAACATGCCTAAATTCTTAATAACTGCCACCAGTAACAAGGTAGACACAGTTTACCAAGTCAGAAATGGTGTGCATTTTCAGAAGGCAGTGCTAATATGCATCCTGTGTCAACAGAGGAGGGGATTCAAAAGCAAAGCAACAAAGCCAAGTATCTCTACCGGCAGCTGTGTCACATTGACAAAGAGCTGATCATGCTGGGATCCTCCGGCTTCCCCGCCCCACACAGCTACAGCCAGGCTATGCAGCAGGTCCAGGACATGAAGGGACATCTCCAAGATCAGCTCTTCACATTCAGCTGTGTTAACCCGGATGAACTCACCCAGAAGAAGTACAGAAGTCACTCATTAAAAAGACCACAATGGTGGATTTTCATGTGCTAGCCCCTTATATACAAACTGTGTATATTTATTTCTCCTTTCCAGGATATGTCAGAGCCTGAAAGTCACTTGATAGCCTTTAAAGTGAAGAAGGAATCGCCTTCATGTTCATTTATGTTTATTTGTCTTTCTTATTCTATCATAGTAATTTTTCACACAGGATAATGCAGTTGCTTATGGTTACCACTTTGGAAACTGTTTTTAGTTGTGCTTTTTAAGAACCCTTTTGACTTCCAAGATAAGAAAGTAGCTGCTGATAAGCATTGTGTTTACGGTTTATGGTCCCAGCCCTGTGCCCACAACTTTAATACCATTTGTCATTAAATAGAACTTCACTGTCAACTGTCACACATTCAGGTCAGGCGCCCTTTTCTTTGTATGTTGAAAACGAATGGAATTCCATTGCAGATTGGACAGCAGTTCTGAAAATCGTCTAGCAGTCATTTAAAAAAAAAAAAAAAAAAAAAAAAAAACAGCTTCAAGGTTGTTGTTTGTTGTATTGTGATTCTATAACACAGGGTTGCACAACAAGATGCATGGTATAGTCCCTTTATGATAATTGGAAAAAAAATGCAGGTGGAGTACGAGTCTCCCAGCTTGATGAAAGAAGCTGCTCTGCAGCCTGGTGGTACAACCAGTCTAATTTGCTTGCCAGACGGCAGCAGGGTGAACAGGCTGTTGTTGGGATGGGTGTTGTCTTTTAGTATCATTTGGGCTCTGTGCAGGCACCTCACCTCACTGGTTTCACTGAGAACTCGGTACATGGATACCAATGATGTTCTGGGTGGTTTCAATCACCCGGTGCAGAGCCCTCCTGTCCTGGGCCATGCACATCCCATGCCAATTTGTAATGTTTCCAGTCAGGATGCTTTCCACTGCCCCTCTGTTTCTTAAATTCCCTTAAGAATGACCGATTATAGAAATTACTAATTAGTTTGTAAAACAAATTGTACAAATTCAACATTTTGGGAAATATGCGTATTGACTTTCTTGCCAAGAGTTAGATGAGAAGATTAATACCACTCTGATTGCTTTTAAAGTGAAGCTAGAGTTACAGTAGCTTAGCACAAAGCCTGGACGCAGGGGAAAACAACTAGCCTGGCTCTGTCCAAAGTTTAAAAAAACAACAACCTACCTCTATAATGCCTCTATATCTTGTTTGTTCCATTGGTACACAAACATATGTAACACCGATGAGTTGGGGTTCTATGAGCTTGTACTGGAACTATAACTATTACTATAATAACAAATTGTTACAAAGTGAAACCCTCCGTAAAACCACAACCTTTTTATATCTGCGTTATCTGTTTTTGTAGCGATTAAATAAAACAAGGCAGAAGGCGAATTTTGTAACCATTGCACAGATCTAGGCTAGCTGTTGCTCCCCGCTTCCAGTTTTTATGCTTTGCTAAGCTAAGATAGCTGTAGCTTCATATGCAAACAAACATGACAGTGATGTTGATTTTCTCATCTGTTCCAATCTTGAACTATTCATTAAGGAATACACAACGTGGATAATGGGCTAGAACTTACAAAACCATAATTTCGTGTGGTATCTTTTTAAGATGTATGTATCAGTTACTCAAGTGAACTGCAGTAATAACACTTCATAGATGAGCTGTATTTAAGGAAATGTTTTTTTCACTGCTTTCATTTGCAGGTTGAGCCCTGCAGACAGCACTGAGGGTGATGGTAGTCTGAAGAAAAGGGGGTGCTGTCATGGAGGGCTACCCTGGTGGTTTGTTTTTGTCGGCTGGCTGCTTGTGATCTTGAGCAGTTTTGTAGCAGGATATTTCACGATGCTTTATGGGTTGAAATTTGGGAAGGAACGCTCTGTGAGCTGGTTGGTGTCCATGATTGTCTCCTTTTTTCAGAGTATCCTCGTCATTCAGCCATTGAAGGTAATAAGTAACTGCCGTTCCCTCTAGTAGCTCAGTATTTCAAATACTATGAATTTTTTTGTTTTAGAAAGCTTAATGTCATAGTTTTCTCATAGTTTAAACTTCCCTACAGAGATAATTTTTCATGAGAACATGCTAAAAATTCAATTTGAAAAACGTCATGTATTTACTTATGTTCATGCCTTTTACCACAGGTGCTATTTCTTGCGGTCTTCTTTGCACTTGTAACAAAGAAAATTGATGAGGAAGATTTTCAAAATGTGGCGTTTGAAGGAAATGACAGAAATCTAGGTGAACACCAACAAAATACACTTTATTGATCTCAAATTTTGACGTGTGCATCATTAGAAATATACAGGTGTTACAGCAAACAGGCAATTAACTCTTTGTCCACAGGTGATTGTAAGGACCAAAAACTAGTCAGATGGGAGAGAAGTCTCTATGAACCGCCTCCTCCTGCAGACGTTGAGAAGATGAGAAGGAACATGATTATGGAACAGAAGGCCTTTGCCCTCCTCAAGGAGATTTTGAGTAAGTAGAAACACTGTTCTTTGGTCAACAGTAAAAGTATATGTATCATTTTTATTAATAAGATACAACTAAAAACATACAACTTTATTGTTAGTTTACACTGAAATTCATTTTGCGATCAAATAATGCAATGCAATTAAAAAGTCTGCCAATTACAGGCTGCAGTTTATTTAAAAGCAAACATAGATTTCAGACACTACTTTAACTCTCCCATTATAACTCTAATTATCTATGAGTCTGGGGCCGATCTGTGGCGGAGGCACAGGAAGATTCTGAAAAACATCATGAAGAACACATGACAAAAAAATAAAACAAACAACACGTCCAGTCAAAAAAAACCTGTTTACCATTAATTGATTTTCATAGGGCAGCAGGCTTTTTTCACAGCAGACATTTTCCCATTTCACTTTAGGAAAAGCGCAGGTGTGAATAATAGCATTAGTGATGGCTGAATGCCATTGAGCTGCTTCAGTTTCAGGGTCCTGGTATCGTGCATGCTGGCTCACTGTCACACTCATGGCTTACTGGGACCGTTAAATAGAACTGAGCCATTGTTAATGTTATTAGTAACACCTGTGCTTTTCCTACTATGACAAGTCAAAATGTCTGCTGTGACAAAGGCCTACGTTGCGGTCGTAAATAATGCTAACAAGCTGAAAAATAACAATTAATATAAATTAGGAAATCAGGCATGGTTTATTTTCATGAAATTATTTTGAATCTTTTAATTATGTGTTGTTCTCTGGCCGTAGACATCAAATATTTCCCAGCTCCCAGTTTCCTCAAATATTGCAGCATCTGCTTTAAATTAATTTTAACTGACTCAAATCCCCAGCTCTGTTATTGCATGGTAAATTTGGAAAACTCTAAATTACCCATTTGTTGCAGCTTACATGGGGTTTATGTGGATGTTGCTGCTGGTGGCATACGGCCAAAGAGATCCCAATGCCTTTTTCCTGAAGCAGCACATCCGGGATAGCTTCAGTGGAGGCATCTCAGACAGCATGAGACCTGGGGATGTGTTCACTTGGGCCCACACATCGCTACTAAGTAACCTTTTTGGAGTTTATCCAGGTAATAATGCATCCCTCATTCAGAGGTAAAAGAAGTGATCATAGTAATCATTTTGTGTCTGAGCTACAAGAAAGGTTTGTGATTTCTGCAGTGTTTTTCTGAATTCCTATAATACACAAGCAGTTAATTAACATTTTTCACTACCTTGTGTCAAAGCAGCTTTTTTCTTTGCTTCTTTTGTAAGATTTCTATTTCTTTAAAGATACTACAGCATGACTGTATTTGCCCCCACACATAATTATTTCATTCATGGGTTAACTTTACCCAGTACCAAATGGGTAGAAAAGCACCCAAGATAATGAGTTGTTATGACTCAGCGTTTTTGTATTGCTATTGGGTTATGGTACTGTATGTTTTTTGAAAAGTTACAATCTACTCTATTAATCTAATCTACTATTTGTTACAGATTGTTAACAATATGTGTATCCTTTGCAGATTTTTTAAAACTAAAACTGCACAGACAATGTATGGGTTAAGCCTGATTTCAGCCCCAAATTGGTGGCTCCCATCTGATTTTAGAAGCGGGCCAAATGTCTGCCAGATCTGTCATTTCTTCTGTCATCTTGTCATTTGCTATGCAACTTTGGAGGAGGGTCAATTTGTAAATGTTTAACAGGGGGAATCGACCCATAAATGACTTAGAGGAAAGGTCGCAATTACAGCCTGCTGCTTCAGCACCACAGACAGCACCATGGATTTATCAATACACAGTAAAGCTACTATGATATTTCAGAGCCATGGTGGGGTCCATATATTCTAACTTGCATAAAACCTCAGTCAGATAGAGGATCAATGAGTCAGGCAAACTAAACTAAACATATTATGTCTTGCCGTTTGAGCAGTTCCACTGTCCAATTTCCCTCATGGCAAAAGATCAGTTATAAACTGTAGTGAGGTTGTTGTAATATTACTGGAGCAGTCATTTCCATGTTGTGGCCAAAACTGTTCTCGTGAGACTGCTGTGACATAAAAACAAGAACAGACAGACCATATTGTCTGACTGCATCTTCTAGCAATTTTCATATTTTTCTTTTTTTCATCCTTATGTTTGTTCATTTGCACAAAGTAACACAGCCTTTCTCTATTTTCGTCAAAATTGTACAGGATGCAACAACTTGTTTGAAAAATTGTCAATGGACAAAACGTACTGGGGTTCCATGCTTACGTTCAGTCTGGGCACCCTTATCTTTAGCAGTTGACTGATTGGTACAGTGTGAGAGCAAAGAAGTCGCAGGTTCTAATGAAAAAAAGGCAATTTAAGGAATTAAAACGCGAAGCATGAGTCTTCCAAGTTAACATACAGGATTAATAAAAAATCCCAGCTTAATATGCACATCAATTTGTACAACTAATAATACATTTGTGACAGTTTTAAGGAAAAACTTGAGCTTGGCTAAATAACCCAACAGTGACCCCTGAAGGGTGCTTCACCCTAACTGGCCAAAGAGGTTACATGTTTGACATACAGAGACCCCACACCTAAACCCCCTTCAGCGCTGCCTGGGATATAACGGACAAAGAAACTGTAAAATGCTGTGTTCCAGGATTTATCACAGATGGAAACTCCAAGCTAGTGGGTAATGCTCGTCTTCGTCAAGTGAGAGTGCAGAAGAACTCCTGTCAGATTGCAGGCCCCATGCTCCAGTTTGTACCAGACTGTCAGGCTCCATACTCGTGGGAGGTGGAGGACATGGGCTCCTATGGCCCTGGCTGGAGCCAATCTGCCAAGGATAATATCTCTACGAGCACCTCCAGCCCGTGGACGTACCAGACACAGGCTCAGCTCCGAACTCCGAACGTCTGGAGCAAACTGGTGCTCTACAGGGGCGGTGGCTTTGTAACGGAGCTCGGCCCGGATTCACAAAATGCCAGCAGGTACCTACATCAGCAAAATGAAATGCTTAAATAGGCAAAGATAATCTTTTCTTTTTTGACTGGGCTGTGAGTTTAAATTATCCTCAGTGGGCTAAATAGATTCAATGGCCCTCAGATTTATCAATCAATATATTAACATTGAAAATGTGAGAGATCTAAATATCTTATATATTTTTTTAACAAAGCTGATGTAAGAAACAGGAGGCCTTCAGTAAAAGAAATATTCTTGAATACTTCATTTACAGCACTCTTGAGTATCTGTTCAGGAACACATGGCTGGATATTTACACAAGGGCAATCTTTGTCGAGTTCACCGTTTATAATGCTAATGTGAACCTCTTCTGCATCGTCACACTCTTCCTGGAGACCACAGCTGTAGGTAAGGTTGAGTGTTTCCTTTGAAAAGCACAAACATGTAATCACAGCTTTGTCTAAAATGCAAATGTGATGCATGTATGCTAAAGAGGTTTGTGCATCTTAGACAATGGACCTTTTTCACAGCAGACATTTTGACTAGTCATAGTAGGAAAAGCACAGCTGAAATTAATAACCTTAATGATGGCTCAATTCCATCAAGTGTCCCAGTAAGCTATTTCAGTGAGTCAGCATGCACAATACCAGGGCCTCTCCCAAGTGGAATGCAGCCATCATTAATGGTTTTGAATACACCTGTGCTTTTCCTACTATGACATGTCAACATGTCTGCCGTGTAAAGGTCTATACTGTTCGATTGTGTTGCTTCTTACAATCGGACTGCAATTTCAGTTTGGGATTTTATTCACTTTTCCTACCTTCGCATCGATATACAGGACACTATATGAATGAGATCACGCTAGCCTGCATGTGTTTGAACAAAATTGTCCCTCTTGTTTTCATAGGAGCGTTTCAGTTCACCAGTGAGCTGCACAGTGTTCGTCTTTACCAATCACCTGGTGGTCTTTACTTCCTCGTTATGGTGGCTGAGATTGTGTACCTGCTTTTCATCGTCTACTACATGTTCCTGCAGGTACACACTAACACGACTACCACATATGTGCTCACAGCCCCATTCATTGCTTGGTTATTTGTTATCCATGTACCTATTTGAGTTCAGATATTTAATACGACAGGCAGGGGTTTCTATATTTACTGAGGGCTTTACAAACTCCGACTGGCCTCATAATATGCGGACAGGGCTCATTAGTCTGTTCACATGAACCCTGTTACCCCTGTTGTGAACGGAGCATGCTTCTAATAAATGCTATTTGGTTTCCCTGGACACACCACCGTTTGTTACAGATGTTAGAGAGATTGATGTGAGGCTGAATTGCTGATGAAGCCACTGTGTTAAAACTGCATGGTTAACTCATCAAACTTTCAGTAACTGATTTGCATGTAAATCCAAAAGCAATTTACAGCTGATTTAGAGCAAGCACCTTATTACGCCCCGCCTATGATTCCTTTGAATCTTTCACCCAGATAAATGAAACAGGACAATAGATTGCCCCCTTTGAGTATACACCTATTCAATTATAACATAGTAAGAAATATTGGTAGACATTAAAGGTAATGTGTTGATGTTGCTGTTGTTATGAGGATGTAATAGCACTAATCTCCTCTGTAATTTTCTTCCATATAACAGCTCTTTGGGTCCTAACCACTGCTCCATGTTCTTTTACAGTACAGTTTTTAGTTCAGCACTGAGTCATATCTCAATTATACTTTTCTACTGTCGTTAGGGCCATTTTGGTTAATATTCACAATTTCTGAGACAATAAGGTCACATTGTTTGTCCTTGTTTGTACAGTAAGCACCCATCCTTTTAATTATGCTTAAATGATATGCTTAAATTCTGAAAAATGTTTTTTTCTGAAAACATATATTTCACCATTATATTATTTAA
Organism: Sander lucioperca; assembly: GCF_008315115.2. NCBI lineage: Eukaryota > Metazoa > Chordata > Actinopteri > Perciformes > Percidae > Sander > Sander lucioperca. The sequence continues at coordinate 9,607,648 of NC_050180.1, forward strand.
AGTGCTTGTGCCTATACAGAAAGTGAGTGTTTAGTGGAACCTGTTAAGCCCTCATTATATTACACATTTATGTTTCGGCAACAGACACAAATCACTATTTTTGGTTTATTCGTGCACATTTCCTAACATGGTTCCAAACATTTTTCTTACTTATGTTACTGTTTTCCTATGCAACTAACAGCACAAACCCATGGTCATGCACACAAACTAGCTTCTGTTACATATAGCAACCCTCGCTTTTGTTTTACTGGCAGGGCAAATTAATGAAGCAGCAGCGGTGGGCTTACTTCAGGAGTAGATGGAACCTTCTTGAGCTGACTATTATCTTACTGAGCTGGAGCGCCGTGGCTGTCTTCATCAAGAGGACCCTGCTTGGGAACCGTGATATGACCTACTACCAAAACCACAAAGACAAGTGAGACTTGCATACACTGTACTAAACCTTAGGTTTGCTCCTTAGTTTGTAGGGCATGCAAAAAACAAGTGTTGTCGATGTGCTGTGGGCTTTATATTGTGGTTAAATGTTGGCTTTCTAATGCTTTTTAGCCATGCTAGCAGCTTTGGGATGGCAATGTTGGTCGGTCTGTTTTTTGACTAACAATTGTTTATCTTTTAATAACCCACAAAACACACATCTTGCAACATGAACACATCCCCCATCTAGTGTCATCATCGGGCCAGCCTTTTAATTTGTCCCATTGACATTCCCCATCAGCCTCGGCTGTACTTTGTGTTTAGTGCTAATTAGCTAGCATGCCTAGCTAAGATGGTGAACATGGAAATATTAATAGGCTCCAGAACTTTAGCAATTTATAATGCTAATGTTAGCATTTAGCTCAAAGCAACACTATGCCTAAGCTGCTTTTTCTCCTATTTGTGATAGCTCACATCTTAACTGTGTATGTAGATTTGCCAGTTTTTACGACACAGCCAAAGCAGACTCAACGCTCCAGTATCTGATCGCCTTTGTGGTCCTGCTCGCCACCTTCAAACTGTGGCACCTGCTCCGACTGAACCCCAAGATGAACATGATCACGGCTGCACTGCAGCGGGCCTGGAGCGATATAACCTGTTACCTTGTGCTCATTGTGATCATGCTCCTGGCATATTCCATTACGGTGAGTATCTTCCCCCTTTAACAAGACTTTCACAAAGATCTAAATCTTTCCAGCTTTTATTCAATACACGGGTGAGAATATTATGTCACTGCTATTTCTGAGTCATTGGGGTTTAGATTTCCCCTCAAAATATAACTTTCATTATATTTTATCTTGACGTTGTCCTGTAAATGCCAGGATACGTACTGTAAGTAAGTAAAGTTTCAAATGAAACTTTAAATTCAATTTAATTTTTAGGGAAAGAGTAGCAGGGAGAAAAAAATAGGTTAACCTCCCAAGGGCCAAGTCCATTATCTCCAAAATGGTCTATTTAATTAGAATTGAAACCCCTAGTAAACTGAAAACCCCTAGATAGACCAAAATGATTTTAGTGTTTCCTTTGTTCATACAATGGCCGATCTCTTTCTAGTGCAACGTGACGTATGGCTGGCAGCTGTCCTCTTACAGAACTTGGTTGGACGCTCTCGTGACCATCGTCAGTTTGCAGATAGGCATCTTTAACTATGACGAGGTACGTGAGATCCCCTATGTAAATACTTATATATAATTGTTTTTCTGGAGTAACAATAAGGGCATACTGCAGAATCTCTAACCAATAAAGGATTTTTCAGCTCAATGTGATATTGATGTCTCACTGATGCGTTGTTCGCCAGGTCATTGACTGCAGCCCCGTGCTCAGTGGACTAATCTTTGGTTCCTGTATTGTGTTCATGACGTTCGTGGTGCTCAATCTCTTCGTCTCAGTGATCATCATAGCATTCAAGCAGGAGCGAATATATCACAAGGTAACATTTATCACAAGTCATTATTTTAAAGCAACTAATCAAGGTTTAATAAAAATAAGTAAGTCTAATCTTTTCTCTAAATTGTTTTGATCCAGATCATACAGCATACTGTTAAAGGGAATACAGTACAGTATACTGTACAAACTGAATGTTTATACAGTAATTATATGCCAATATGCCAGTTAGGGGTTCCCCAAGAACCCTGTCTGCAAGATATATATCAGGGTTGATCAAATCATTTTAGTTGTAGCAAAATGTACTAATATTCTACAAAGCTAGAGCTCTCAGTTCAGAATGTATCACGAAATCTAGCTAGAAGTCTGGTGTAAAACTATTTCATGCACGTTTTTTCGAGCATAGCAAAACAACGACTACTTAACAAGCAAGGATTTCTACAAAGACAACTGCAAATCACACGTATAGGTGCTTGACTACATACAAAATCCATATGAAAGTATTGAAAATGCCAAGAAATGGACTGAACAGCCAGCTGCCTCATTATGCCCTCTAAATGCTGCTGCTGTCCAAGCTACGCGGCTGAAATTCCAGATTTCCTCAGAGAAGCCAAGGAAACTCAGATTGTACCTGCTCATTATACTTCTTCACGCTACAGCTGCTGCCAAGTCCAGACCCTCGTCACTCCTGGCACAGTGAAAAAGCTTGAACAACTGATCCGGTTCACATCGCCAGCCTGTCCTTAGTATAATTGTTTCTTTAAATATTTAGTTTCTCACCTCTTTTTTATTATTCTGTGGCAGCTGCAGTTTTCTTTGGAGTGTGCGCCGACCATCACATATTGTCACTTAACTGCTGAAACTGTACATATATGAGTATGTGTGAGATGTTTTTGTAATTAATTAAAAACTATAGAAGAGCAATAATTACTTTATTAATCCCTGGGGGTAAATTAATTTGTTTCACTCAATGTTATTTCTTCTTTGTAATTTGTTTTTTTTAATTCACAATCAAAAAGGCACATCATATTCAAGAGTATAAACCACCAAGCGAGCAATATCAAGAAAGAACAAAGGAAATTACAAAACAGAAATAAATAATAGTGAAACAAAAAAGAAGAAAACACAATTGGTCAGTCAGGAATTAGGGTACATAGATAACTCCGTTGGTATTTACACATACACAGTTAGGGGTTGGTTAACTATTTAAACTCACAAAAACCTTAAAAGATAAGGATGGTACATGGTGAAGACCTCAACACAAGCTATATCTACAGATCCTTCCCTCTATGCTAAACAGCCTCGTCCTGCATTAGAAAAGTCCGCCGTTAAAACAACCAAAGTGCTAATAGAACCATGGCCAAGTGTCATGGAGTAGAAATCACTACATTTGGCATAAAAGAAGCCTAAAGTATGATTGTTTAAAAAATAAAATGCATAATACAGAGTATTGTATTTAAAGATCCTAAAGAATTACAGGAAAACTAATCTGTGATTCAAGATTCAAAATCCTTTATTAATCCCACAATGGGGAAATTCACACTGTTGCAGCAGCAAGGGATAAGAGGAAAAGTAAAAGACAGATAAACACACAATAATAAATATAATTAAAGAGAGTAAATATTAAATAGTTAAATGTATTTTACAGTAATTGCACAGTCACATGTTTTATTGCATGTTTTATCAGCCCTGGTGTGTGTGTGTTTTGTCCATGTGGTCTACTGGGAGCAGTGCTGATTGTAGAGTCTGACAGCAGCAGGCAGGAAAGACCTGTGGTATCTCTCCGTGACGCAGCACAGGTGCAGCAGCCTGTCACTGAAGGAGCTGTTCAGTGCCAACAGAGTGTCCTGATGGGGTGGGAGGAGTCGTCCATCATGGAGGATAATTTGGCCACTATCCTCCTGTCTCCCACCACCTCCATGGCATCAAGGGGGCAACCAAGAACAGAGCTGGTCTTCTTAATCAGCCTGTCCAGTTTTTTCCTATCTGCCACTGCAATGCCACTGCCCCAGCAGACCACTGATTCAATATTGCCAGGAAATAATCTGCTAAAAATTCATCCAAATTGCTCGTTTTACAAAAACTGCCTGCAGTTATTGTCACTATTTGGGTTTAATTGTACAGTATGTAAAGTCAGGAGTTGTCATTTTACTCAATGATAGAAAAGGGGTCCCTCAAGGAAAAAGGTTGGGAACCACTCAGCTAGAGCACAAGGACAGCGTAGTTCCAAATCGACCAACTTGTTGTTGCTGTAAGAAAACACGGTACAAAGTCACAACAAGCTTTGCTTATATTTAGCTTAACACCGACAGAAGCTGGTGGCCTGTGACTGGCTGAGGAGCGAGAGGACGTTTGTTATGCGTACAGTGAGTCTGCTGATGTCATGTGTTCTGTAATTAGCCAGATCAACTCAAGAGACTTTGAGGGCTTTCAGGGATTTCTAATAACATTCACAGGTGGCAATAAGGAGAGATAACACAACAATAACACTTCCTGGTGCGGTTGCATAGTAACTGCAACTGGAACAGGATTTTGAAAACCTCTCTTCATTCTCAGCATAAAATATATAAAAAAAAAAAATGTTTTTACAAAAGCAATGGTACATCTGCAAGATGCCACTGGAATAAAGGAAACTGTCGATTCATTGTTATTCTCTGGGGGGGGCCTCAAAAGAAAAATATGCCATTAGCAGTGAGTAGGAGAGCAAGAGATTTTAGTCCAACATTTCTTATCACTCTAAAAAAAATTATGTTGTCATCTCTCCTCTCTTGCCCAGCCCTCTGACGAGGAGGAGATTGTCGACCTGATGCTGAAGAAAATCTGCGGTCTTTTTGGGATCAGATATAACGATCCAAAAGACACCCTGGGGCCTGATGTGAACAGGGGCAGAGACGTGGGCCTTAATAACAGCAGAAATAACCTTAACAATTCCACAATTGATGCAAACGTGTTTCAGAAATCTGGAAACCTAGTAAACACCTAGCAACATTTTGTTGTATTTCATATGTAAGTGTTTTGAATATCTTGTATGCCGTAAGATCCACATGCTCATTTGATCATTTGTTATTGTTTGCCTGTTCTCTACTGGGCGGTTATATGATGCTGTTCTGCTCTGTGATTAGGGTGTGATAGATTATTACCACATACAGATCATACTGAACATTGTTTGTGTATATTCAGACAAAGTTTACTTTATTCACAGCAATGATTTGCTCCCATTGACCTAACTCCAGATGAATTACTATAAGAGGAAGTTCAATATATATTCATCAAATCACTTAAATAATAATGAGTCATCAAGAGGTGAGACAACTGGTGTGACACAGTGAAGTGGGATAGGGATTACATTTCCTCAATATTAGATAACAACTGAGATCATCTTACATACACAAAAGGCATATACATGTAATAAAGCTACAAGAGAAGAAAAACAAAGCTCTAAAAGATACTGTCGACAGACATTGTTTAAATTCTCATAAAACCCTTAGAAGAACAGTCAATGTTTAGAACTTTTCAGTACACAATAATCGGTAACACTTTACTTGAAGTTTTCTACATAAGAGTGACATGACACTGTCATGACACAGTCATGAAACATGAACCCTAACTCTAACCCTAACTCTAACTCTAACCCTAACCATAACTTGTTATGACAAAAACGAATGACACTTACTAAAAGAAGCGTTTATGACTTGTTTATAATGTTTTATGACACGTTCATGACAGTGACATGTCACTCTTATGTAGAAAACTTCAAGTAAAGTGTAACCCAATAATCACTATATATCTACAAGTAGATGTGACAGTTTGTTTGGTGTTACACAGTTCATAAAATAATTTCAAAAATAAAATTACAAATCAATATGAATTTAAAGCAGGCTTCGCTTTGTAAAATAAAAGCATATTGTATCACATCATCCTGAATTAAACCATACAAATATTTCATAGAATACAAGGGAATTAAAGGAAATACTTACCAATAGGTTTGTTTTAATGCATCATATAATATATAAGTAATATTAGTTGTGTTACATGTATGCATTTATTAAATACATGTTTGCGACCATTGTATAATTTAATGGGTTTGGTCAATTAAAGAACCCCAATGGCAATATGGCTCATGGCTATTTATCTTAATTCATTGTACATTGTTTAGTTGTACAGTTCTGACTGTTTTGGAGTCACCCTTGGTTACTGTGGTAACAGCAAGTGTGGTTTAATACTACAGAAAACACTCTTTAAGCAGCTTTTAAAAAGTCAGTGACTTGAAGAAAGAGAAACTCCCGCACACTGCTCTTGCTGCAGCATCAACATTTATTCAAGAAAACTTTAGAGAAAAGTAATATTTTTGGTCCCTCTGGTCCCGTCAAGAGTATTTCAATCAGGAACACAACAATGCTCTTAAATACATTCTGCTCCTCCCATTCTGTGTCCCCAGGTGTGGAATAATTGACAATCACTTGTCAATGGGAGTGTCTCTCAGTGAACTCACATGTCATTTGTGCAAACATTTCAATAAAAGAGTCAGTAAAAAATAACGCAATATGATGTCATGCTGCGCACAGCATGGTTAGTAACAGTAGGGAACAGTAAAGTCAGTCAGCTGGTTCAGAAGTTGGAGGTGTTTGCATGCAGCTCTTCATCTTCATTAAGCTCTCCTGTGGAACCAGCTCACAGTTTTGGCTCGGGAGGCAGACGCCCTCTCCATATTTGAGAGGAAGCTTACAGCACCTTCAATTCATAAGTAAATTATTCTGATTGAAAGTTTTATACATCGTTGATTTATTCTGCAGCGGGGCACTGCCCTGAGTCCATTGTCAGTGGTTAGTTCACATGCCTGTAATAACAGCAGGGCAGTCAAGTGTCGGTTAACTGCCAAATCCCACTTTGATCCCTGGTTATGCTGCTATAGACTTAGACTGCCGGGGCCTTCTCAATGCAGACTGTCCTCACCCAGAAAACAACCATATAGGTCCTTTGTGAAGCCAGCTTGTTACAACCCATATTTACGTGCAGTATGTTTAATGTATGAGGTTACTGTTCAGGCTGCCACCTAATTAATGGTTCACAAACATTGGGATGCTGTCAGCATCCGACTCACCACAGGACGTGATAGTACTATCAATGTCCTTTACAGATTTTCTTTACAGTATCTCATCAAAGCAGTGTTGCAGTGTCTTTGAAAGAAGTGTCTTTCGGGAAATATTGCCTTAATTAATTATCTTCCAATGACCTGGGAAAGTGTGTATGAGTGACAACTCACCAGTGTTGACCAGGGTCATAAGCTTTAAACTAACTTTACTTCTGTGGAGAACATCTACTTAGAACTGCTTAATCATAGTAAAACATTATAGTAATCACCAGCTACAGGGACATATTCTTAATAGGTACCATATGTAATCCAGTGCAGACACATAGGATGGATCTCAAGTCTCTTATTTGAAAGCTTCTCAGTCTTTGCTTGAACCGGAAGTCGTTCTGGTCCACCTTCTTGAAGGCCGTCTGAAAGCTGTTATTCCTGCACCGGGGAGTGAGGATCAGGAGGGATCTGTGTGGAGCTGTGAGCGAGGATACACAAGAGCAGCCTTCCCGGAAGCCATGCAGCTGAAAGCTGTTGCTAACTCCACCCATACAGCTAACGTACTCATGTGATGCTTAATTTCCTCCTTTCCCTCTCCTCACATGATTTCCTCGCATCTCTCCCATGCTTCCTTGGTGGGATGGACAGACGCGAGGAAGGGAAGCAAGTGAAGGAAACTTGGATGCAATTTAAGGACCTGGGACATACCCATGGTGCCTCCATGGCCACTTAACATGGTATCCTGACACAGTTTAAAAATCCAAGTATGTGGACACCACCACAGTACACCGGTGTGTGATTGTTGGATGTCAGTCCAAAACCATGGGTATTAATAGGCTGCTATAACAGCCTCCATTCTTCTGGAAAGGCTTTTCACGAGATTCTAGAACCTGGTTGCGGTGATTTGCATTTGCCGTGTGTTGGATTGAGTTGAAGTCAGGGCTCTGTGCAGCCCAGCCCCATCCCAGCACACCGAACTCTAAAAAAACATTTATTTACAGTTTGGACCACACGTTGTGCATTAAAGTATTGTCATGTTGAAACCGAAAAAGCCTTCCCTAAACTGTTGCCACAAAGTTGAAAGCGCACTAATGTGTAAAATATATCCTCCTCCACAAAATACTACTCGTCCAAACCCAGAGATTGCAGATGGTTAATCCCTCCAGAGAAAATGTCTCCACTCCAAGAACAGTTCAAGGCTTTTTGGAATGTTGAAACCAGGAACAAAACTATTGTCATTCATTTTGTCCATCAGCATTGCGCAACCATTTTCTGTGTCCTTGTGTGGCCTACCTTTCAGGCTTACCTGTTGTTGCTCCTAGAGGTTTCCGCTTCACTTACAGCTGACCGGAGCAAATCTTGCACATCTATGTCACGCTGGAAGTCACTGAGATCTCATTTTAATGCAAATGTCTGTCTAAAGGATTCTTGTAGTCTTTATGCTTGATTTTATGCACTTGTTAGCAATTAGTGTGGCTGATGCACCTGAGCCCACTAATTAAAAGAGGCATCGGCATATTTATAGAAAAATAGATCAGCACATTCTGTCTCTTTCTGTCTTTCATGTGTAGGAAAGGAGGGGCTGAGGCTGTCAAAGGCACTTGATAGGTAATTGAGTCAGAAGTCTCTAATTAAAACAGCATTTTCCTCTTAAGATCAGTGAGCATAAGAATTAAGAGAAATGAAAGGTCATATTTGTCACTTAATGATACTGGAAGTGCTAGTAGCTCTGTGGCTCTTTAATATCTGTTGTGGTGGCACAGCAGAGGCAGAAACATTGTGACAGCCCTTGAAAGTGTACTGGTACCAGAAAAAGTTACACAGGCTGCATTAAGCCATCATTATTATCACTTGATGGAATGGATGCCTTCTGTTAAATAATATCGCTCTGACTGAGGAAAGGCAGGCACTGTCTATTTCCAGTTCACCAGGTGAAAATGTGGCCCCCTCCCTCTTCAAAAGCTCATCTCCCCTCTTCTTCCTCCAAGCTACGTCCATGAACACGTCCCTCCGATGATGGCATCACCCCTCCTGTTCTAAGGAAACCCCCCCCTATGTGTAGTGAAAACGCCAGACTAGTGTACCAGTGAACTATTTTAGATGTTCTCTGTGAGGCTGTGTATAGTATTGTCATTTACCTCATGCACAATCTCATATTCATTGCTATTGCTGTCTGGATTATAATAATAGAAATATTTCATTTTGTGTACGGGCGCCTTTCATTTCACTCAAGGCCAATGTACAACAGTAAAACAGTAATTAAAAACAAGAACACAGACAGCTACATAAAAACAAAACAAAGAACAAAAACAGCAATAGTGAGAATGGCATAGTCAGACAGAATATGCTAATCTATAAAAATGTGTTTTGAGGTTGGATTTGAAGGTAGGAGGGGAGAGTTAATTTCACGGATGGTTTATGGGAGAGAGTTCCAAAGATGGCGGGGCTGTACAGCTGAAGGCTCTACCCATACCCATGGTTGCTGAGCAGGTAGGAGGTGTGGTCAGGAGCATGCAGGAGGAAGATGGGAGGGCCTGGGAAGGGGTGTACAGTAGGTGTGACGTATAGGGTCAGAAAGGTACAGAGGTGCGAGGTTGTGGAGAGCATTGAAAGTGAGAAGGAGAATCTTATAGTCAATGTGATGCGATGTTCACTGGCAACATTGTTTTTCTAATCTAAGAGTATGTGACATTCTTAGACTGCCCAGAAGTCACCGGGAGGAGGATGCAGATGGTTGAGTGAAAAAACACAGGTCAAAAGTCCTGTGGATGATATTTGCATATGTGAAGGAGTTGGTATAATGATAGTCTTACATTGCCAGATCTTCCTCTGCGGAGGAGGGTCTGGCTAGTCCACACAGCATTCCGGGATGGGAGAAAAACATGCTCAGGTTTATTGGCATTTCTTTAAACCATCACAATCGTCTTGGGCGGTGCTAAACTCTGGACGGAGCCACAATGCCTCTGCAAAATAGCCTCAGGAAGGAACTTGTTTTGGTGGAACACGTGTACGTTCAAAAGTTGTTTAAGTCGTGCAACAGAAAACTCAGATTGGACAGATAGTCTAGTTAGCTAGTCTGGATTTACCCTGCAGAGATCTGGGGAGCAGTTAACCATAGTCCTCAGAAATCCACCGGAGTTTAAAATGCCAACACAAAGAAAGCGGAAGGTGACAGACATCCGGCCGAAAAGAGTGACATCCAGCAGCATCGGAGAGAAATCCGGAAGTGGAACATCGTGGATATAGATTAGTATAATGATAATGTGTTTCATGTTTATGTTTGCCTTTGAGCAGTATAATTGACATGTATTTAAGAATGGGTTGTGGTCAAAGTTTATTTCTTAGATGGTTAAGACAAATGTCTAAAATTGTTTAAAATATTGTATTTATTTATATTTTGACCTTTGCTTTTTCAATATCAATGGTAATCAATAACCTATTGCACTATTATGTTTGAGTAGCCTAATAATGGCATTATTATGTGATATTTATACTATACAAGATTCAATTAAAAACCTTTATGGCTTATTCAATAATCAAAATGTAAAATGATATTGACACAGTAGGCTACTAAAGATTAACAAAAAAGACCTTCAAACAAGATATTGTTTTGTAAATGAGTGAGAGTCCTTGGCGGCATAAACAAGTCCAATAAAGAAAATAGTTAGGATGTTTCTTTCCTTCGTGCATTGAAGAGATCAATTGCAAACAACTACAAGTTCATTCTTCAAATTGTTGATAAAGGGCTTGACCTTTAAATATTGACCCCTATTAATAAAGCATTTACCCAACACAATCAAGTTGTTTGTCAGAAATTCCAGGCTTTCCATCCTTCATTCTCCAGCTTTAATCAAGATCACATTCAGAGGGTGTAGCAATACTGAGGCTATATATCGTTAGGTTGAAGCCACGATCCCTGGACAGGTTCACAATGGAATACATATGTTCTACAGTCTCAACATCCCTATCATCACATGATCCACAATGAGTTGTTCTTCCAATTACATATTTCATGTATGTAAGTGATTGGATGGATACATTTCATTTAACATTTTAAATGTAATTAATTTGGCATTAGGATAAATAATGGTTCTTTATTTCCCTTGCCTCTTTGTCACTGTATTCTTTAAGAAAATATTTTCTTTCAGCTGATTAGGGTGGTATTGTCTTAATGAAATATTTCTACAATAATAGTGTGAACTTGGCAAAATTATGAAACGTCACACAAGAGGGCAGTGCTGACCTGAAGAGTTCACGTGATTCTGCATCTCTTTTGGCATTGTCCACACACTAGAACGTTTTGGCAAAACCTCAGCAGATTCATCATTGACCATATTTATAAAGACTTTGCCTTATTGTGGAAGGATGTTGTTTTTTGCTTTTATAAATGCCATAGTAAAGAAAAAATGTACTTTATTATAAATGTATTAATTCTTTTGGCAAAATTTCACATTCATAAGTGTAAATTCAGCACTAAAAAACCTTGTTTTGTACTTTTTCTCCATGAAGTTGAACATTATATTAATAACTTTGGTTGAATTTTATCCAAGCCGGTGTTTCTTTGTGAGACAAAGTAGATATTCCCGCAGGAAAAAGAAAACCGAAAACTGCATAACACAGGGTTTGCGTCAGCGTGTAGAAGACTTCAGAGACGCCATTGGTATGTACATGATCTACCTTGTTTGAGTGCCTTTGCTTTTCTCTGATGATTTCAAAACTACCTGCCATAAAAACGCTAATTATGGAAAGCTTAAGAATGATATAAGTGCACACTTTACGGTCATTAATGTGTGCCCTTTGACGTTTGATGCTGCTGTGCGCTTGCTTTGTTGTATACCCTAACAACGTGGTGATTGTGTTTGCCTGTCAAGGCCAGGACATCATTATAGTGTTTGTTACTATTGGTCAGTATTCTTATGGTGTTTAATGGATGATATTCTCATGGGGTATTTGACGGAGTTGGTATAATGTTATGTGTTATGGTGTTTATGTAGGGCTTTGATCACTATATCATTTACATTTATGCATTTGACAGTTCATTATGGTCAAGGTTTATTATGTCTTCATTTTAGGCCTACTCATGATTTCTCTGATTTATTTGAACGTGATTAATGACTACTGGTGAATCACTGTTGGCGAGAACAAACTGTTTGTGCATCCAATATAAATATAACAAGTGTTGTAGTATTGTACCCTGGTAGCCTATAGGTAATATTAAATAAAAATTGCATCTATCTTAATTAATCACTGGTTTAATGCACCACCCTACTTCTGCATTCACTGAGGAACTTTTACCTTCAGTGAGGTGTGTGTGTGTGAGGCCATTTTGCTGTTTTTGACAATAATGCCTGATGTGTTCAAAATATCTTGATGTGACCGCAGAGCCTTTTTTCAGCTCAAAATGTTTGAAAACTTTGAGGCGTGTGGGACAGAGAGACTGAGTGGTTACATCATCCACTTATATTAAACGACATATTAAACGAGTGCATCTCATGCCACTTAAATTGCATCCCCGACTCCTCTACTTGCCTTCCTTCCTCACGGGAGGTACGGGAGAGACGGGAGGAAATCAAGGGAGGAGAGAGGCAATGAGCAAATGTGTTTTAGAGGGATGACACGTCCTTTCCTCTGAAGAGTCACATGAATACGTCAGCTGTTTGGGCGGAGTTAGCAACTCCTTCAGCTGCATGGCTTCCAGGAAGGCTGCTCTCGTGTATCCTCGCCTACAGCTCCTCAGTGATCCCTCCTCAATTCTCGCTCCTCGGGGCAGAAATAAGAGCTTTGAGGAGGGACAGAACAACTTCCGGTTCAGCTGAGGACCGAGGAGTCGAGGAGCTATCAAATAAGGGACATGGGATGAACCCTTTGTGAGCATTAGCCTACATGTGCAAAAACTGCAGCTCTCTTTTGTTGTAATATGCATGTTTGCGGCTGCAGCTGCTGTGGAGTTATTGTTTGTCTGTGCGGTGTGCTTTGGTGATGTTTCATTCTGCTGTTGATTAGAAGCATTGGGTTATTTTATTTGTGTTGCTTAAGAATGCTTGTTGCACCCGCCGCAGTGTGCCGCTTTTTTCTAACATGTTGCAGTTGGCATGGGAACAGTGCAGAAGTAATGAGTGCTTCTTATGGCTTTGATAAGCTAACAAGAAAAGCCTGCTTTGAGTCACACTGTAAGAAATGATGAATATTAAAGCAACAGGATGAGTACCAAACTTCTCGATTAGAAAATGATGAAGCTGGTCGCAGCGAGGACTTTATTAACCTGCTTAATGATTTTGAGCTCCACTAAGGAAATTCTATTCACCTCCATTGTACTAGGGAGAAGGGTGGGCAGAATTCTTAGCAGCTTTTATCTCAAAATAAGATGCAAGACAAAGATTTTCAACATGCACACATTTTTCCAAAAACCAAGAACTACACTAACACTAATGTCAGAGATGCTGTGCTGCTCACATCATAAGACAGTTTGGTTTATCACAGACTTTTGTCATGCTGATGTGAGGGTACACAAACTACACAACTAATCTGAGTTGTACTGATTGCAAGACTATTCTACTTGGAGAAATCTTGCAGGGTGTCCGCAGGGTTTTAAAAAGTATTAAAAGGTAGTAAATCAAATTAGTAAAAATTAAGGCCATTAAAAGGTATTAATCGCCATTTTATGAGGTATTAATTTTTAGAATCTTTTTTTTGCAAACTATGAGTTGTCCATTTGTTTTATTATATCTATTTAAGTTAATCTTGTAAAGGTTGTGTGATATTATATCCATCGTCGCATGCAAATTTTTGAATCCCACTATGGCCACACCAAGACCCGACCTGCGAAGCAGCTCGATTGGTTGGGGTTAGGCATTGACCTCGAGTGGTTAGGTTAGGATAGCCGACTGGTCAGGGGATAGGACCTGTACCAATGGGGTTATGTTACCTTGCGCAAGCATGGACGCCTGGCCAATAAAAGCTAAGGGCGGGACTGACTGCGAAGATTTCAAAATGAAGGAAGACAGTGAATATAGTGAGGGGTTAAGAGAAGAGACAGGCAAGAGAAAATGACAGAAAGTTTGGGATCATTTTAAGCTGCAAACATGCTGCTACATCATCTCTACATCCAGTGTAGACTACTCATCCATTCCACGGAACAAACCCGAGACAAGGTGGTAGGCGGTAACGTCTGCTGCTCTCGTCCACTGCGCTGTTTTAGACAACTAGCCTACAGCATGCTACTCTGCAAATAGCGATGTTTACAAACAAGCTAAAACGAAAACTTCCGGTTTGTAATGTTTATTAGTTTGCTACTAATCTTGAAATTTCTGTAAACTTAGCTGCTGCTGGAGACAAACCAGCCCCTCCCCCAGCATGGCTACTTAATATGCACGTGAATGATGTCATCGGACCATGATGTCTGCATTCTTTATTCTTTCTCCTCACTCAGTATTATCCTTCTTAAAATGTGTCCCCCTGAACAGTGTAGTTGAATAGCCCTGCTGTAAGCTTTGTACGGTCACATTTACCCTGGGCTTAGTGACCAGCTCTTTTGCATATCCAGTGCAAAGAGCCAGAGGCAAGAAGGGGAAGGGGGCGAAAAAGATTTACATTTGGGCCACCAAAAATGTACTTTTGCCAACAGATTAAGGGGCTTGGTGGCCCATGCGGCCCGTGCTTAAAAATATTAGCATATATCCCTGTTATTGTATGCAATTTAGGCAATAAAAAAGGTAGCTTTTTCGAAAAAAGGAAACCTCTCTTTTGTATATTTGCTATTGCTGTTTACTGTAAAGCAAAAGTATTTCTTATCCGATTAATCGATGAAATAATCAGTTGAGTAATTGATTACTAAAATAATCGATAGCTGCAGCACTACTGTTTTCTTGTATTTCACTTGCCTCATGGAATATTTTCCATGTGTACTCATTTGTGCATAAGGTGTCTGTACATACAGAAGAAGGTCCACTTGGTTTTAAGTGATTATAATGGCATCAGTGAATGCTTGTTTCTTTGAACTGCTTTAATTTATCATTTTATTTCATCTGTTAATTTTATTCTAAAGGTGGAAGAAATGCAAGATGTTTCCAAAGTCAGTGAGTCTCAATCTATTCTGTTGAATTTCCCTATCTGCATTGTTCTACTGGCCTAGAGGGTGTAGTTTTATAAATCTCAAACTCAGTTTAATGGTTAGAAACATGTTGCTGTATAAACCTGCAACTCAATAGCGTGTTGGTTTTAAAAATATTGAGAAGGTATTAAAATGGTATTAAAAGGTATTGAATTTACCTCCAGGATTTCTGTATATACCCTGTCTTGGAATGACTAGATACATTGAAAAACACTCAAGAAGACACTGGCTGCTTCTCATGTCTCTTAAATTGCCTCCTCGACTCCCTCACTTGCCTCCCTTCCTCGCGTCTTAGTCCCTCCCACCAAGGAGGCATGGGAGAGACGCGAGGAAATCATTGGAGGAGAGAGCTTTGAGACGGCCTTCACCGAGGAGGAACAGAACAACTTCTGGTTCAGCCGAGGACCGAGGTGTGGCATCCCACACCATTTTCCTAGTTACCCTGTCTGTGACTCTAATGCATGACAGGGCACTGGCTGGGGGGGCATCTGAGGAGAGGAGTTTTTTACTACATTCTGGGGTGCAATCCAGAATTACTGAAACAAACTTTGCCTGCTTGATGTCATCCACTATAGCAGATATGATTTTGCTGCTCAACAAATCGATCCACTCATTCTGCACATGATGGCCTAGGTAGCTGTTATGACTTGCTGTTCCTCTTTCGACACGGTTAAGGTGATAGCAGTGAGACGTGTCAGCACTGCTCTCCATCTCACCCTCTCAGCCTCCAGAAGTGCCATCTCCTGCTGATCAATAGTTTTCCCACTTTTTAACCTCACTGACAGTTCCTTCCATGCTTTCATGCAATTGAGGTGTCCTGGACTGTTTTCTGTGATGTGAGGTAATTGCTTGCATGTTTCCAATTTGCCATTCCTGCACTTGTTAAATTAAAGTTCCTCTTGGGAAACAATTTGCAGCATCAGCAAAATTGGCTGTTCTTCATTGAATAAATCAGCCAACGTCTTGCCATTTTTTCACCACTTACTAATGTCTTCTTAAAATATTGGTGGTGGCAACTTCTCCCATGACTCTCATTCTTACAGAAAACAAAGCCAGGTGGCACCTTACTTGGTCCTCTGCGAACCAGCTCAGTCCAAATCCTTTCAGTCAGATGTGAGGGCCAGTTAGCAGGGTCAGTTGACAGAAGCTCATCCTCAGCAGTGGGGCTCAGTGGGGGTTCAGCTCCAGGCATTTCTATCAGACAGCATATTGGCATATTACTCAAAGGACATAGCAGTGGAACATAACACATAGGCCTACTCAGAAATGATCAGAAATATTAAAATTACATTAAATTGCAGTTGTCCAGTTGTCTTATAGCCTAGGCGCACACACACACACACACACACACACACACACACACACACACACACACAGATATATGCAAAAACCCACCTGAAGGCTCATGCTGGGGAGAAGTAGAGGCAAAGAGGTCTTCATCCTCAACATCAGATATTTGTGGAGACATACAGTTTATATTTTTTCATATATCATATTCTGTGGTTGCAGTTCTGATTTAGTGGCAGAGTTTTCCTGCCACACCTGAACCCAATAATTATTACAACATTCATTTAATGGTAGCCTAGCCTAGGACATAGATGGTAGCTCATCCTGAAGGGTCGAGACCATTCCAGAAGAGGCCTGTGTAGCTGATGAGGTAGATGGCAGCTCCTCATCCTGAGGCACTGAGACTATTCCAGCAGAGTCCTGTGTAGCGGGGGAGGTGGTTGGCTCATCCTGACCAGTGGCATAGTTCTGAACAGAAATCTTGGAATGACTAGATCCATTGAAAAACACTCAAGACACTGGCTGCTTCTCAGGTCTCTTAAATTGTTTCCTCGACTCCTTCACTTGCCTCCCTGCCTCGCATCTTAGTCCCTCCCACCGAGGAGGTACGGGAAAGACGCGAGGAAATCATCGGAGGAGAGAGGCAACGAGCAAATGTGTTTCAGAGGGATGAGACGTCCTTTCCTCTGAAGTGTCACATTAATTCGTCAGTGGTTTGGACGGAGTTAGCAACTCCTTCAGCTGCATGGCCTCCAGGTAGGCTGCTCTCGTGTATCCTCGCCTATAGCTCCTCGGTGATCGATCATCGCTCCTCTGTCCTCGGGGCAGAAATAAGAGCTTTGAGATGGCCTTCACCGAGGAGGGACAGAACAACTTCCGGTTCAGCTGAGGACCGAGGAGTCGAGGAGCTATCAAATAAGGGTGATGAGATTCAGCCACTGTGTCATCAAATTGTGCCATTGTGTCTTACTGAACAGATACGCTTGCAATTAGTACAGCTGTCTACACAGGCTGCATAACATGCGCTGCTGCGACCTGAAACATGCCGCTTTAAGTCTACTTTCTTCATGCAGAACTCCAGTGACTTTGTGCATCCTTGTTGGGATTAATTGCTTATAGGAATTTAATATATCTCTGTTTTGTGGTGTCTGTTGAATGTTGTAATAATTATTGGGTTCAGGTGTGGCAGGAAAACTCTGCCACTAAATCAGAACTGCAACCACAGAATATGATATATGAAAAAATATAAACTTTATTATTTCAGTGATTTAATAATTTATGAAAAGGAAGGAGGGACACAACGAGATTCAATTGCCACATCACATTTGGATATGAAAAAGCTTCCACTCAGTTGTGAATTCTACTGCACAAACACAGGGCTAGACTTTTAGCGTAAGGCGCACCACTCCAACATGGCGCACTGTCCCACTCTATCTATAGTGCTGTAGTGTCAACCTACACAGCAGCCACGAATCTGGCCTGCTTCCCTTTGCTGCGTGTCATCCCCCATCTCTCTCCCCCTTTCATGTCTATCCACTATCACTGTACAATAAAAGGAAAAGCCCCAACAAAAATAATCTTTAAGATTGTCCAATCTCCCCAGCTGCTTAGCTCATGCAGTCGGCAAGACCCTTTTGCAGTGTCTACGCTTGAGATGCCGTTGAGATGCTCAAAGTGAGGAATAATAATTTTAATTTCTGAAATTTCTGTCAAATTGTTGATTGTATTGTCACTTGAAAGTACGGTGGACATGCATCCCTTTATTTGGCGCTACATCTCTCTCATTATTCCCATTCTTGGCAGTAGCAGTAATAACACATGTGCCGGTCCAACCTTGAAACTGGAGCTTAGCCAGAGAGGCTCTGTGTCCTCACTCGGCCAAACTTTTGTAGAGCAAAATAGTCTGTACGGCAGGTGTCTTTTGATGATGGCGCAATCAGTGGATCATCAGTGTACTGCAGGAGACAGTGAAGGTGTTTAATGTTATAATCAGGTAGTGTCCAGCAATACCAGCAGTCCATGGTGGTTTGCAAATAATGCACTGCTTGTAAAGTGTTCAAGAAATGGTTATCAACAAACCGTCTGGAGTACAATAAATAGAAGCACGTCATTTGCAAAGTACATTTTGTTTCATTAAAGAAATAGGAGTTTTATTAGAGATTAAGAGAGTGTTGCTGAGCTTTCTGAGTTTGATTTGTATCTAAGATTTCTCTGCGAGGCGCCAATGGGGCGGGCGGGCATCTGCTCTTGTCTCAATGATTTGCCCAGTGACTGTGTTTTCCAACGTTATGACAGCCTGACCTGTCTCTATTTCTGTTGTTCACCCTCCTTTTGGGGCAGGTTGCCATTGCATCATTTGTTCAGGGTTTGTAAAAACAGCTCCTGTATTTAAAATCAGATTTCTGTCCATTCCCATTAGTTTATCAATGGTTGTGGCCCATGATTTTGTGGCCCAGTCAGAGACTGACTGAAAAGCAAACATGGCATTATCATCTTTTTTTCATCCCTGCGTAGCATCCCACACCATAAGGACATGCTGAATGAAATCAGATAAGGTCTCTTTGCTTCCCTGTATGCAGCTGGTGACTTTAGAAAAAAACGTTGTGTTCGTGCACAATCAGTAACGGCGGCTTTAGTGTCATTTTCCAGACAATTCACAAATGTTTTAGTGACAGGACAATCACCAGAGTCTGAGGGTACCGGGAAATCAAAACTGTCTTTGCACAGAAGCCACTCAGTACCGTACATGCGTAAACTGTATTAGTTGTCTTTGTAAACAGTACCCACTGCAGCCAGACCAAATTATCATCATCTGATGGGATTGGCAGCGCGGTGAGTCAAATCTTATTTTGTGTGGTTGCCAGGGTTTGCACACTGGCGTTTGGCCAACCATGGTAGGTTTCGTTTTTTCTATGATTTTTGGTATGCTCTCATTTTCCTAGTTACCCTGTCTGTGACTCTAATGCATGACAGGGCTTTAGCAGTAGCGGTTCTAAATTGAATTACACCCTGGGCGAGACCCCCTTTGAGCCCACTTTCGACACTTATGTTAAAACACTTACCGGAAATGACAAGTGGGATGAGTGTGACGAACGCAACACATGGCAGCTGATTGGACGAATGCATCACGCGGGTCTGGCTACTCCCAAATTTCAAAACAGACTCGTGGCGGCTCGTTCAGAATACAATCTCGTATTTTACGAAAATAGTTCACCGAAACTAGTCTGTTTCTTTGATTGACAAAGGTCAGTTTAAAAGATTTTCGTCAGATTTTGAGAGGCGCCGAGCCGACCGCCCCTTAAGTGGAGTGCATGGATGTATTAAGAGAACAGTGGAGTGTGGAGTGCTGCAGGTCACGTCACGTGTAGAAATGGCAAGTGGGAGAGATAAGGAAGGCTGCCCAGAGTTGGAGGATGCGCCAGCGTCATATAAGTCTGGTGTGTGGGAACATTTTTATGTATCATATGCTGAAGTATATTTCTGGAGTGTTAAAGATTAAAAGAAAAAAATAACAACAAGAACCGTACAGAACCGAAAACCGTGACCCTAAAACGGTGATATGAACCGAACCGTGGGTTTTGTGAACCGTACCACCCCTACTATATACATAAATGTGCCAAAAATAAATACAATCAGATATATACAGTGCCTTGCAAAAGTATTCACCCCCCCTTGGCTTTTTACCTATTTTGTTACATTACAGCCTTTAGTTCAATGTTTTTTTGTTTTTCATGTGATGGATCAGAACACAATAGTCTAAGTTGGTGAAGTGAAATGAGAAAAATACATACATAAAACTGTTTTTTAGAAATAAAAAACTGAAAATTGGCATGGGCGTATGTATTCACCCCCTTTGTTATGAAGCCCATAAAAAGCTCTGGTGCAACCAATTACCTTCAGAAGTCACATAATTAGTGAAATGATGTCCACCTGTGTGCAATCTAAGTGTCACATGATCTGTCATTACATATACACACTAGGGGTGCACAATATATCGACTCAATATCGTTATCGCGATATCACGTTGCACGATATTACACAATATATTTTCCGCCATCTTGAATTATTTTCTTCGACTTGAGCCACTGACATACGTCACGCTGCCTTCACTCTGATTGGCAGTCGCTCATGGCCAAACGGCCACTTCCATTTAAAATGAATGGCAGCTGTCTCTTGTAGCTATTGTGACTGTAGGGTAATACCTCCTCCTCGGTAGCTTGCAAATACTTTGGCTTTAAGCCAACAGATGTGCATTGCATTGTTTTTTTATACTGTAGTGTACAACCAGTACAACATGTCCTGTTCTATAGACATGCTCTTTATTTATTTATTTTATACTGTCCAAGCAGTAAAACATGTCCTGTTCTGTAGACACATGTTGGACCAGTCCAATATGACTGTCAGTTGAAATAAACCTTGTGTTGTAAGAAAACTTGTTTTATTTGTTATAAATCTATTTTGATGCGTTTTCCCATAACTTTGGTAATTTTACATGTGTTTAAAAATATCGAAATTAATATCGATATCGCAATATTCATTATCGATATCGCAATATCACATTTTTTTCAATATCGTGCACCCCTAATACACACCTTTTTTGAAAGGCCCCAGAGGCTGCAACACCTAAGCAAGAGGCACCACTAACCTAACACTGCCATGAAGACCAAGGAACTCTCCAAACAAGTAAGGCACAATGTTGTTGAGACGTACAAGTCAGGGTTAGGTTCTAAAAAAATATCCAAATATTTGATGATCCCCAGGAGCACCATCAAATCTATCATAACCAAATGGAAAGAACATGGCACAACAGCAAACCTACCAAGAGACAGCCGCCCACCAAAACTCACGGACCGGGCAAGGAGGGCATTAATCAGAGAGGTAGCACAGAGACCAAAGGTAACCCTGGAGGAGCTGCAGAGTTCCACAGCAGAGACTGGAGTATCTGTACATAGGACGACAATAAGCCGTACGCTCCATAGAGTTGGGCTTTATGGCAGAGTGGCCAGAAGAAAGCAATTACTTTCAGCAAAAAACAAACTGGCACGTTTTGAGTTTGCGAAAAGGCATGTGGGAGACTCCCAAAATGTATGGAGGAAGGTGCTCTGGTCTGATGAGACTAAAATTGAACTTTTCGGCCATCAAAGAAAACGCTATGTCTGGCGCAAACCCAACACATCACCCAAAGAACACCATCCCATGGGGATGTTTTTCAGCAGCCGGGACTGGGAAACTGGTCAGAGTTGAGGGAAAGATGGATGGTGCCAAATACAGGGATATTCTTGAGCAAAACCTGTACCACTCTGTGCGTGATTTGAGGCTAGGACAGAGGTTCACCTTCCAGCAGGACAATGACCCCAAACACACTGCTAAAGCAACACTTGAGTGGTTTAAGGGGAAACATGTAAATGTGTTGGAATGGCCCAGTCAAAGCCCAGACCTCAATCCAGTAGAAAATCTGTGGTCAGACTTAAAGATTGCTGTTCACAAGCGCAAACCATCCAACTTGAAGGAGCTGGAGCAGTTTTGCAAGGAGGAATGGGCAAAAATCCTCTTGGAGACTTATCCAAAGCGACTTGGAGCTGTGATTGCCGCAAAAGGTGGCTCTACAAAGTATTGACTTTAGGGGGGTGAATAGTTATGCACATTGATTTTTTCTGAATTTTGTCCTATTTGTTGTTTGCTTCACAATAAAAAAAATTAAAAAAAATCTTCAAAGTTGTGGGCATGTTCTGTAAATTAAATGATGCAAATCTAAAAACAATCCGTGTTGATTCCAGGTTGTGAGGCAACAAAACACGAAAAATGCCAAGAGGGATGAATACCTTTGCAAGGCACTGTAAAAAATGTAACAAGAGCAGAGAGCAACAATAATATAAAATATTAAGAATAATATACAAATAAAGTATATAGAATAAATATTCTAAATAACACAAATCCTTCATCACACAAATGTGAAAACACACTAAAGAGAATCTGATTATTACACTATTGCACTAAGAACAGAAAGCACAAACTAAAACCTGACCTTTCTGGCCTTCCTTGATGCAAAAACATCAATGATGTCATCGTATAAAATCTGCTCCCCTATTGAGTGATTGATACTGATGATGGCAAGGCCAGTGAGCCGTTCCTGGGACATGCTTGACCTCAGGTATGACTTGATCATCTTAAGTTTTGAAAAGCTCCTCTCTGCTTGAGCCACAGTGACTGGCAGAGTAAGTGCAATCCTAAGTCCAAAAGTTGGGGTAGATCTCCGATAGATCCTTATGCATAAAAGTGATAAGCTCAAGGAGGCTCATGGTCTTCGATGGTAGGTCAGGGAAGTTCTTCATTTCCTGCACACACTCTCTACTGTCCAAATCAGAGTGCCCCTTAAAGTGCAGTGTGGTGCCTAGTGCCTCGCATTGCTCTGCCAATTCCTCATCTGCAAGACTTTGGAAATTTGTCAAAACCCTACATTTTTTTCCCCACATTTTCCAATGTGGAAGATGTAAAATATAACTTATAACGTTAAAATATAACTTAGTTCTTCATCCTAAGACGTAAAACATAATTTATAATGTTAAAATATAACTTATAACGTAAGATTTTGTTAAAATATACGTGGCACTTTCTAAAGCCACGTGGCGCGTTATCGCGAGGCTACGTCTTATCGCGAGTCTACGTGACACGCGGGTTGCATTCAGGAAAAGAAGAAACGGTTGGGATTAGGAAAAGAAGAACGGGGTTAGGTTAGGGTTTACGAAAAGAACAACTGGTTGGGTTTAGGAAAAGAATAACGGGGTTAGGGTTAGGAAAACAACAAACGTGGAAAGGAAATCTCAATCGCGGGACACAAAGTCACACACAGGACTTGACCCCTGCTCTCCTGGGTGAAAGTCCTGTGTTGTACCCATCCTCCACCCCAACCAACATACCTATATGGATTTTCGCTGTTTCATACAACAGGAAGTACCGGAAGTACATGCCACTCGCACGTGCCACATGCCACTTAAAAATCTAACTCCCTCTCTTTTGCTCCCAGCTTTCGCGTTTGCACTTCCAAAGTCTTTGTTTGCGATTCTAACACAAACATTTCGCGTGGGCGGGTCTTACAGGGGTGCGTCCCCATTGGCTAATTCGTTTTCAGTTCAGCCGGCAGGCCCCCTGTTGTTGTAGCTGTTTCAGTGCAGCTATAACGTTAGACTTTGGAGGACACAAACCACTGCACCGCGGATTCCTACAAGATTAATAAAGTGTAAGTATTGATCATATATATTGTCTGTGATCTACATTGCAAGCATGGTTATTAGAAGTTTGTTGTTTCGTTGTGTTAAGTTACTAGCTAGCTAGTAAAACTGTTTAAGTTAAGAAGCTGTGAATATAATGTATTCTATCTAAGATTGACACATATATTCGATAATGTCCAATCTGTACACACTGGTTCTTCTTTTATTGCACTGCTGCAAGATGGCAGATAACTAAAATTTTTTAAATATTTTAACGCTGTAAATTTATACAATATTTAGAATTAATGACTATTGTTACTACTATCCAAACTATGTACTTTAACTAACACACCAGGCCCTTGACAAATACTTTGCTTAGTGATCATTATTGTTTTTTAGTGATGTGCATGGCTGATGAAGCACAGGTCCTGCTGGCTGCCCTGGACCACCTTGGCAGATTACCCTGCCAAGGAAAATGTTCCTAGAGTGCAAAGGCTTTATTAAAATTATTTATTATTGAGCTAAATTCAAACACTTTTTATCAACTAACAAGGTACTTCAAGCTTTACAATAAGAAGTCAAGGAAGTGAAGGACTACAGCCACATCCCAGCCCTTCAAAGAGCTGTCCTGCAGAAAAGGCTGTCGTCCAGACTGGAGCGGTGGGCCATCAGTGAGCTCAGGAGACCAGATGATCCCAGGCGTCCCAGGCGTCTCAGAAGCATTGTTGCAGACACAAGTCAGCACAGAAATACAGCTTGCCTTAGGTGAAACTGAATATGTGAAATCTATATAGTACATAACCCAATTACTCAGTATGTTTGTGTATTGTTGGTGATGAAAAACTGATCCTGACCTGTGATGTACTGCAAATAATGACTGACACTGAGTTGCAGCTTCTTCTACCACCGTGGCCACAGCAAAATACGTTCAAATATCCATTATATATGTGAAGTTTTATATTGGACTAAAAATAAAGCATTATAATAGTCTCAACCTTATTTCATGTATTATATAATGAACCAAACAGACAACGGTGAATGTAAAAAAGTGTTTTAATATATTGTGTGCATTTTAAAATATAATTACAGTAAAACAATGTAAACACAAATTAAATTACAGGACAGTATACTGTAGTAGGATATATTGACATACAATGGACTTAGAAACTATAAATACACAAATGAAAATAAACTTATTACTTATACTAAAAAGTATGAGTATCTCTGCAAAATATGATCAAAACATACTCTATTGGTCTATACCCTGGCTGTTAGAAGCCTTTGCACACATAGTGTTTCCTCCACAGAGAGACTGAAGGCTCCTCCCTCTGCTGCTACCACATCCTCTTGGTTGGTCTGCCTGCTGCTAGATGTGAGCTGTGATAGAAAAGTATAACAAAGTTTCTTACACAAATCAAATGGTAACAAAGTTGTTATTGATAACTGCGGCTTCTAAGCTTGGGTGATTTACAATTAAAATAACTTGCTTTTAAGTAGCCATTAGCAAATGTGTAGGCTTAAAAACACTATGAACGCTTTCATTATGCTGACCTGCTTGCAAATGCAACAAAATACATGTAATTAGAGTTAGGATAGCCAGTCTTTGTCATAACTAGAAAAGTAAAGATGGACATTCTGTCATTCTTGTTCTTGTCTTGTAATGTCATCCTCTTGGCTGTAAATGTAGCTATCATTACTGAGTTTGTTTTTATGCTATGCTATAATAATGCACATAACTATAAAGAAGAACCAGTTAAGCAGTGCTAACACTGCATATGTACTCTATATGTCAACCTCTAGATAGAATACATTATATTCATAGCTTCTGCATTGTACAACTTAACCAATACCACCAATTACCACCATTGTACAACCATAACGTTAGCAGTTAGCTAACGTTAAATGCTAACTTAACCTAACTATTAGAAAATACCTACATCAGTATGAAATCACTGAAGCACCTGTTTGACACTCCTACACACAAATCTTCAATTAGCAATCAGTCTGCAGGCCTTAAAGGTGCAGCATCTGTGTTGTTCTTTGCCAACATGGATGGAAGAGGTCTAAGATGTTCATCTGTGTTTTTTGCCCCCAACGGCACTAGGATTAGGCACTGGTTATGGTTAAGTTTATGGTTAGGGTTAGGTGCCTTGGAGGCAGCGGTCTCAGCGTTGCCTTGAAGTCAATTAGACAATGGTTATGGTTAGGGTTAAGGTTAGGGCTAGGTGCCTTGGAGGCAGCGGTCGCAGCGCTGCCTGGAAGCGCTGGTTGGGGGCAAAAAACACCATCGAGCGTCTAAGACAGAAGAGACTGAGTATCAATAGTGGCTATTTCTTATACTCTACAGTAATAGATGTTTATACTTTTATTATTTTCTTAATTTCTTATACTCTAATAGATTTTATTTTGGTTTACATGTATTTTGTGTAATATTTACAGTATTTCACTTTTCAGCCACAGTTTCAAAATAAGGATCAATGGAATCAATAAAATTTGCATCAAAGCATTTCTGATTCTGGATCCAATTCTTTGCAAGAAGGCAAATTTGTCAACAAATGTCACTGGCATGAAAGCTACGTACAGTAATAGGCTACAATGACAAGCAATGGTGCACTGATTTGCACTGAGTGCTGTATTTAGTATTTTGGTGTCCACTGTGTAATGGTTGATTGGAAGAGCTAATACACTTGTTTACAAGTTGTGTTGTTTGAAGGCAAAATTTGCTTTTGTTGCATATTTTAAACGTTTTGGCACGGTTAGAGCATTTTGCAAACAAAATGTGTCATTTTGACCATGAGTGCAACTGTTTAGGCCTGTGTGTTAACTGTTTTGAAAATGTGGAGTTTGAGTTGACTGCTGCATCAAAGCAATCAAGAAAAACTGTAATCTTGTAGGAATCTGCTGTAGAGTGGTTTGTGTCCTCCAAAGTCTAACGTTATAGCTGCACTGAAACGTCAGGGGGTCGGCAGGCACTGAGCTGTCACTCAAACTAACTGAAAACAAATGGGGACGCACCCCTGTAAGACCCGCCCATGCAAAATGTTTGTGTCAGAAGCGCAAACGCGAAAGCTGGGAGCAAAACTGCAAACGTGCTGGAGAGAGCAAAAGACTGACCATTGAGAAGGAAGCAGAGGGAACTGTAAACAAAAGGACATAATATCAAACAAATAAAATACCAATAGTTTACGACTACACACATGTTTTGTTTGCAAGTTTTAAGTTTTACCTTTGAGGTGACAATTTTTTTGCTTGAGTTAGTATTTTTTGTTTGATACTTGAGAAGTTTTGCTTGCAATTAAAGTCACAAAAGTAATCCCATACCCTTTCCCTTTCTCACACAGCTTCTGTGCACGCCACCTTCTCAGCAAGCAGGGCCGCCTGCAGCTGCAGGGGGCGCCAATTTGCCAATTTCCCAAACAGTGAAATGATAGATAATAGAAAACCGCTTCGCGGCGCAGGTTTTTTTTTTTTTTTTTTTTAAGTGCTCGTGCCGTCCCCCATGTGTCATGAAAAAATGCTGCCCCAGGCGGCTGCCCACTTCACCCATGCCAAAAAACACTACTGGTCTTTAGCTTAACTTCAGCCTCCTGTCTTTTCCTGTCTTGCTCTAACGCCTTCTGCTCGTCTTGCTGTCTTTTAATCTCTTTCTCTTTTCTGTTCTGCTCAGCCTGTAACCTGTCTAGCTCTTCCTACTTCCTTCTTTTCTGATCCTGTAGGACAGATATGGAAGGGAAATATCATATAAGCTGGGTTTTGAAATTGTTACATCTGAAGTCTTTTTTTGAGTTAGTTTAGGGTATGCTGGAAAAGCAGCTGCACTGCTCAACTGCTCAGACAGTGGAAAGCCTCCCTCTGCCAGTAAACACCAATAATGCGGAAGTTGGTTTTGAGTTCTTCAGGTCTACCATTTCTTTCAGCTCATCAGAACCCTTTCTCGCTCATAGCCACAGCAAACTTTGCCTTTTTGTTTTTTTAAAGGGGCGCTATGCAGTTTTGGCCATTTCTTCGCTTTTTGCTCGCAGGTTTCTCTATAGAGCTCCCTCTACAGCTTCAGAATAGATATTTGGCAGCTCCTGTGTTTACTTGTGTCTGACTCCTCGCTCAGTCAGTCTGCCGTTTCCTCTTTCTCTGTTCCTCCGACAATGCTTTCCTAGCTTTCTGCTTCTTTTTTGCCGGCTCAGCCATGACGATAGTCTGAAAAACTCCATCGCTACCTTGTTAGCCGGTTCCTGAATGGGCGTATGCGTACAGCGCCGTGAAGCAATTCGTTACATCGCGAGACCTGATATCACGTGATACTTTCTGACGCTGAGGCCGGCAACTCACCGGCCCAAAATTGCAAGGGTGGTTTTTCAGCTCACAGGCGCTAGGGGGAAGTGAGACGACCACCATTCAACTCGAAAAAAGTCATATAACCATTCCAATGACTCCGAAGCTGTTCAGTTAAGGTAAATTAAGCTAAAAAAAACTGCATAGTTCCCCTTTAAATTTTAGTCTTGTCATTTTTAGGTACTTTTTGGTTTTAGTGATTGTGGTACAGCTTCAATTACGGCTCCAAATACGGCCTCATTCTATGAGGTTTCTGACATGCGGGGTACAAATTATCTAAAGGGAAATCAGCACAACCAAATGATTTGCAGTAAATTTGCCACTTGACTGATTGTTGTCATGTTTGACTTTATATCAGAAGCCTGGAAGAAAAGCTTAGTGCAGTTTTCAGTCGTGCAGTTCATCAATAGAGGATTGAATAGCACCAGGCAAAGAGCTTCAGAGATGAAAAGAAAAGGAAGGAATGAAATTGAGTGTATTAAAAGGAAACAAAACTGACTCATAGCTCTATTGACTTAAAGCCAAACACTGACGTCAAAGAGAGGACAGTGGCAAAGTGTGTGTGTGTGTGTGTGTGTGTGTGTGTGTGTGTGTGTGTGAGAGAGTGTGAGAGAGTGCCAAAACTCCCACCGTAACTTGTTGGCACTCAAGTTGTTGCAGCCCGTGGAGAGAAAGATGAAGAATGATTAAATTCCTGGTAAGCCTTCCTGGGCAGCTGTTGTCATGGAGTTCGGGGTTGTCTCTTCCTATTTGTCAGTCCATGGTTGATGCAGAGATACTCCTATTGTAAATCACTTTAATGTAGCCAGTGGGCATGAATGACAATGGCTCTCTGCAGGTCCAGAAATGTTTTCTTATCCCTGCTTCTCAAAAATCTCAAAAAGAATACCCATGTGCTGATCTCCTCTGTTGCTGATGTTCCCTGGACACACCAGCCTGACACTCGCTTCCAAGAAGTTACAGCATCTTTAGACACACCCAGACGCAGCTAACTATTGCTTCACTAGTTCAAACATAGACTTTGTTCAATACACAACACTCTCGTAGGCAAGCAATGTAAATATAGACCTTGAAAACTATGAAACAATCTGATCACGATTGTTTTGTGGTTTGTATCCAGGCCTACTGCCTTGACCTCTGTGAGTTGACCCTGAAAGCATTTGGGAATAGGAAAGGATGATTGCTTCAAGATAGGTTCCCGTGGATTAATCTTTAGAAATGTATGATACAAATGTATACCAATTAAGAGAGAAGGCTTTGTTCAGAGTTCTTTCAGAATGGAATGGAATGTATTCACAACAGGACCCATGTTCAAAATGTTCCTTTTCCACACATAAACTCAAAGAAATATGGAGAAAAGTAGACACAGTACAAAGCCAAAATAGTTTTGTGGGTAATGATAGGTGCATGGACCAGAGGAACCCAATATGCAGATGGTTACAGAGTCACATTAGCCAGAGGTACTGTAGCCAACAACAGGTAACTCTCTGCTGAATTTCGTCATTACTGCTCTGAAGAGAAGCCCCCTCCAGTGTTTTCACATTTTTATATTTCATTTTTCTTCAGAGTAATTTCCTGACAAAGTTGACTAACAACACTTCACTGAATATGTTTTGACAAATGACTTAATTATGTGTCAAAGATGAAAAGGAGGTTGTTGCTAAAATGGGAATATGACGAATGACTATAGAATCTGCAGGTCATGTCATTCTCCAGGCTTGCGCAGTTACATTACATTATATGTCATTTAGCTGACACTTTTATCCAAAACGACTTACAATTGCTGTATACGTATATGTCAGAGGTTGCACGTGATGGTGGCATGTCCACTGCACCATCACCACGAGGCTCTGTTGCGGCATAGCTCTCTCTCTCTCGTAGCCCTTTCACGGAGCTCCCGCAGCTCTTCGTTCAATAAACTGTCTGTACACTTACAAAGTTCTCAATGCTTCGGTTTACATTTAGGGACCCTCATGCTACAGTTGAAGTTTGGTGATATTTTTAGCCATTTTAGTGGTACAAAATAGCGATTTATTTTTACTTTCCCTGTGCCCCGAATACTAGCATTGTAAGCTAATCAGTGGTCCGTGCTAGCTTCATTCAAGCTACAAACACATTTGATTAGCATGAAAACATGTCCCAGAGAACAACAGAGTGGGTACACATCCGTTATTAACCCCTAGGTTTGTTTTGCGCCGGAATTGTCCTTTATTGTCCACAATCTTGAATTTCGAATAAAAAAAATGGAATCGTCGATACTGCCACGCCCCCCATGTCACGTACGGTCGGGTTGTCATGCGGAAAAAAACAGGCGTTGAAGTGCTGCGAGTCAGTCAACCTTAGCTAGACTCAGTCAAAAGATAGCATGGCAACTGCAGATACAGGAGACCCATCGACAGAACTTGAGCCCCCTCCTCTTTCACTGAAGTGTGTGAAAGTGTGGAAGTATTTTGGATTTCCAGTGAGTTATGTTGACAACCTTCGCGTTGTCGACAAAAAAGCCACAGTTTGCAAGCTCTGCTATGTGTGTGTACCATATTCTGTGTGTTTACCATTGCACATTAGCCTAGCAGCTAGCAGATATTCCTTCTGCTTATAGCTTTATCCCAACAAAACCGCACGGTTGAATTTCAGCCTGCATGCTCATTTTGTAGCCTAAACAGAGCAGCTTATATTGGTTATATTAGAGAGAGCAACAAGTTAGCGGACTGCCAAGTCGCCCTCTTTGCTATCGGTCTGCTCAGCTGCTGTGCTGGCTCGATGGTGTTTTAAGCCCCCAACTAAGCCCTCAAGGCAGCGCTGCGACCGTCGTCTTCAACCATAACCATTGCCTAATCCTAGTGCCTTCCAGGCAGCGCTGCCTTGAAGACGACATTGGGAGCTTCAAACCAAGGGGGTAAGCTTCTCCTCGGACCGCGTAGCTCCTATGGCGCCATTTTGATGCTACCAAGCCATCACCCCCCCGTTAGCATTCCATTGACTGCCATTCATTTTGACGCCACTTTGACAGTGAATAACTTTACGTCTGAAGCGTATAAAGACTCTATTTGTCCATTGATTATTTCTAAAGAAACACAACAATGTATAAAAGGCTCCATTACCTTGTATCTCATGTTATGGCTCCGTAGCAGACGTTTTTGTAAAAATAGGCTAACGATTGTGTCATAACCACGCGACTTACTGTTGCATAGTAGAGGAATTACCGTATAGTACAGGAGAAGCTTGCAGGCAGTTTCGACTCACATTAGCTGTTTACATTTAATTACTAATGTTAACTAGCATTTTAGTTAGCAATAATTAACCTGTGCCCATGTTATCTCCTTACATATACCTATGCTCTCCATCTCTGCAAGATTGGGAATGAAATTTCTCTTGGCACAGCTACCAGAAGACTTACAACTTTCAGACAGGTTGCTCACATCACATTTACGTCGTCTCTCTCAGTTGGAGGCTGCGCAGTAACGCTCAGCCATCACCGGAAAAGTGCTTCTAATATCCTTCACTGGTCTCCGTCCAGAGCAACGGGATCTGTTGGTCCATTCTTATATACTGTCTATGCTTCAAACTCCGTGTACTGCGAAGCGTCTGCCCTCAGGATTGTCGGTAAACTTTTTTTTTCTTTTTACTTTATTGACAAATTGTCAATTTTCCAATTGACTGAAGATATGTTATTGTTACTTTATGTTGTTAATAGATGTTTTAAATTTGACAATGTAATGTGGTACATTCCGAACAAAGGTCAGATATTATATTGCATAAAAGTCTAGTCTAAAAATGGCATAGCAACCTGCGCTTTATAAAAAAAAAGTAAAAATCGAGAATCGAACCGAACCGTGACCTTAGAATCGAAAATGTAATCAAATCGAGAATTTGGAGAATCGTGACATCCCTAGAAATGATTAAAGTGTGATTTATACAAGGATCTGTATCAAACAAATATTTTTTCTTTAGTCTGTAGGATACGATTTGTTGGCCTGGACCTCTCTCCGTTTTAGTTTAGTTTTTATTAGTTTTAGTGTTAGTTTTAGTCTTTTTTCGTAATATGGGTTATTTGTCAGGGGCAAGATTCAAAAAGGTCAGAAAAAGTATGGTGTAATAATAACTCAACAAAAACATCATACAATTTTAGAAATATGTATTCACAATGTATTCAACAATAACACCACTTCATACAACGTAAATATGATGAGCACAAATATGTAAACAGTCTACACAAGACGCCGCAGTAAGTGCAAAATGTGTTGTGTGCCAGGAAAAAAACTAAATAGCCAATAGACTAAAGAAGACATAACATGAACAGGTGTTTTGAACTTTGGTTGAGTAAAGTGGCAAACATTTTGAAGTCAGTTGCCTCACACAGTTGTGTAGACATCCAGTATCAATACGCATACCAGTATTAACCCACGCTTCCTCCCGCTTGTGGTGTTCCTGTGTATTTACTAACCAGCAGCTATCGGGTCGCCGGTGAAAGCACGCCTGTAGTGTTCTCTGTCCTGCTGTTGTCTCCGTCATACTGCCTGGCCCTGTACCCATACATCCATGCCCTGTACCCATACATCCATGCCCTGTACCATGGTTAGCTTCTGTTTCGGGGAATGGGGGCTTTGCGTTCTCCTTTACCTTGTTAAGGTAAGCTAGGTTAGCCTCCTTGTGCGCGCTTCTCAAATGTACTTTCAAATTCGTGGGATTTTTCCCTGTAATAAATTGTCCACATATTTTAACACCTTCCACTGCAAGGCACTTGCTTTTATCTGACACAGTCATAATCAGATAGGTCTCTGCCGCTTTCTTCCGACTTTCGGTACCGCTATGATGCCAGGCGAGGCTTATGGACTATGTTGTGTTAAATTTGACATGGAATGTCGGAATTTCGGGGATCCCAGTCGGAAACTATATATGTCTACGGCATAGACTGTATAAAACAGGTCTATGGTGGGAAATGTCAACTCTGAAAGATATAATGTTATTTGCTCTGTGAAAGACATTGAAAAAGACGAAAACTAAGGACATTTATTTGATAATTTTATTTTATTTTAGTTAGTTTTGCAAACAGACATTACAGTTTTAGTTATCGTTTTTTCGTTTATTTTTATTTCAGTTTTCAACAATGTTTTTTCCTACCTAGTTTTTGTTATTTTGTTCATTTTCGTTAACAATTATAACCTTCCCGAAGCTGCATTTCAAACTGCAGACCTTGGCAACATTTCTATCTGTCCTGTGGTGCTCTATAGCTGGTCTAAGATGGTTCTCTCTGATGGCTGTAATAACAGCCCAGGACACAGAGGACTGAAGGCTGTAGAAGTTTCTAGACAGCAGATATTACACCTACAACGTTGGAGTGTGTTTACAAAGTAATCCTTTAACTTTGTTAAAATCATGAAGGTTTGGTTTTAATAATAAGTGCTGGCTGCTAAATTTGTCTTAGAAGATGGAAAGTACACCCCAGGAACATGCTTCATTTCTAAAGAGACTGCTGAAAGAAATGTTGAATGAGAGATTGCATTGAGTTAACAGAAGCTAGTGGAACAGAGGCTAGCCCTGACGTTATGTCATGATGTCTGCTCTCTATGTTGGGTGAAACCGCCTGCAGCTAAATTGTTAAAGTCCATTGCACCCACAAAATTTATCTTGACGGTCCTCATTGACGGATGGTTCACTGCTGAATTCTCACCATTATCATGTTCCCCTTCTTTTCTCAGTCTGTCTATTTATTTAAGCTATAACTATATCCTTCCTTTAAAATATTCTTGACAACATCTAACTGCAACTGTTTTTTCCCTCTGTTTCTTATCTCTTCCATTTTCTGGCTACCCTCTGTCATAGTGAGCAGGGTTTATTTTGGAGCTCCCCTGGTGTTTCCTTTCCTATTCTCCCATCTCTGAGGTTGTTTACAACAATTTACCAACTCCAAGAACTGGCCGACATGCTGTTAATCAACCATTTGTTACCCTATCTGGCCTAATCTTGCCTGGAGGCACGTGTTCACTTTTTATGTAATTATCCTGAAGATGTTTGACACCTGGCTCAAAAGCCACAATGACTGAATGTTTTTTTTACTTTAATCAATGGGCAATGTTTGAATCCAGATGCTCCAAACTGTTCATGTAAAGTATCCCAGGGGTTTTTAAAAGAAAAAGAAGCAAAAGTGACTTAAATTCTTTTTTTCCTTTTCAGTGTTTGGGTGCTTCGTATTTATTTAACCAATCTATGTCTGTGTCACGTTCACTCGTAGGGTACCTATAAAAATGTCTCTCACTGGAACTTGATTCTGGAAATCAGAACTGCTTTGTTCTCACATTTCATCCCCACATTTACAGTCCCATCCCAAGAAAGAAATGACATGCAGTATAGTGTGGGCTCCGTGATGTCCTGTTAGGTCCATGTAGATAGATACTTTATTCATCCCGAGGGAAATTTTAGGCATCCTGTAGCTTGGACAACCATAACACAACAAACGCACATACACACATACTGTATATCTCACATACATAAAAATCACTCACAGAAATGTTTACGTCATACAATTAGATAAATGTAATGTTATTGGTGCTGCTTTCTTCAGTTTTGTCTGGCTCACAATGGCAGAACCACATGAACTAAATGGACTACATTCCAGCAGTGCAATCTGTTATTGTATTCTGACATATTTACTTGTCAGTAGGTTATATGAAGCGCAGTGGAAATAAAGTAAATTTTGATTAATGGAGTGGATACCAAACATGGATCACTTGGTAATGGTCGTTAGATGAAAAGTACATGGTTCAGAAATCTAACTTAGAAATCAATTAGAACAACTTACCATTAACTCAAAACGATCCTCTCCAAAACTACAAACGAGACAGCTATAAAACAAGACATAGTCTTTGGAAGACCTGTGACTTGCATATCTTCGCAGGATAGCAGGCTATTCAATTATTTTAACAAGAACACTGTTGGCACAATGAGGTAGTAGAATGATTCATGTAGCTGTGTGGCTTTTTGGACTGTTGAGTACGAGAAAAATGTGAGACACTCCCTGTACGGGGAAATGAGGTATTTGATTGAGGTCAGGGTTACCTATTATTATGTTCAGATAATTGACTGCTGAAACAAACTAATCTCTTATACAGGTTATTTTATAAAGGTTTGTGAGAATACTGGTGGAAAATGGTTATATTTGTACCGTGGTGAGTCAGTGATTTCTGCTCTAAAGTATTTTCCACATAAATCTCCCAGTGAGACATTTATACCTTCACTTAAATCAAAACAATAATGAAGCAAAAGTAACTTTTAATTAGGAGGTTCTAATTGGAGGCCTTCTAACAATATGGCAATTAAAGCTATTAAAGGGCTTGTTTTTTGTTGGAAACCAGACATAACATGCCAATATAATACTTGTTTTGTTGCTTTATTTTGATATTCTGTTTCCTTGTCTGATTGTCCTGCCCCGCCCTGATGTGTTTCACCTGTTGTATCACCTGTCCCTTATTTGCTCATTACCTCTTGTATTTAGCCCCTGTGTTCCCTTTCTCTTGTGTCAGATCGTTTTGTGTCCTTACCCGGTTAGTTTGTGTGAGTTTGTGTGCTTTCCCCGTGTCAGTTCTGTATTTCCCTGTTTTTTGTACTCCCTTGGTTTTTTGGATACCTTACTTCTTTTTGGAATTGGTTTTTTACCTGCTTCCCCCAGGACTCCCTTGGTTCATTTTTGTGTTTTGATTAATAAATCCTCAAGCTCAAACCTTCTTCTGCCTGCCTGCCTCTCCCTGCATTTGGGTCCTTTAATTCCCTACACCGTAACATGTAGGCATACAGGATGTCATCAACCTCCTCTGTTTTAAAACAGAGGATTTTAGAACTGTGCTCTGCAAGCTGTATACTTTGAGAGGATTTTAGAACTGTGCTCTGCAAGCTGTATACTTGAGAGGCTGCCTCAGAGTAATTGTGGGACCCTCATCAAAGACCGTGTCTAACAAGCACTTAATCAAACTATGTTAGCTTGAGTTGCAGCCGTGCAATTGTTGATTTCTTTGTGAATTCTGCATACTGTAATGCACAGTAACTCCTTGCCTACACCGGTCATAGCTAAAGCAGCACATCAGCAGCCATAGTTCTGCTGTACACCAAGGAGTGTGTTAATGCTCAAGGTGCCATGCACTACCAATGAAGTTACCTGTATAAGTCAGAAGAAAATACACATACAGTCACAGGTATGCTGAAAAAACACCAGAGTCACACTTAGGGCTGGGCAATAATATCAATATTATATCGATAATGTGATATGAGACTAGATATCGTCTTAGATTTTGCTTATCGTAATATGACGTGTTGTTTTTTCCTGGTTTAACAGGCTGCATTACAGTCAAGTGAGGTAATTTTCTTCAATTATCAACCCTACAGTATCGTCGCAATATCGATATCGAGGTATTTGATCAAAAATATCAAGATATTTGATTTTCTTCATATCGCCCAGCCCTAGTAGTGCGGACTTATACTATTTGAACCCCATTTACTCAAAGCCTCATTCTTCTCTATAACTCACTTATATACTGTAATTGCTGATTATCGGGTCTTTCACTGACACTTAATTCATGAATTCATTCTCCCACCACCCTTAGCTCTCTGTTATAGACATTTTTCACTGCAGACATATTGGCATGTCATAGCTAGGGTTGGGTACCAAAATCTGTACTTTGTTGGGTACTGACCGAATTACGTGGGTACTACCAAGGACTGATTCACGTTAACTCAAACGGTGCCAAATATCGGTACCTGAGAGCCCATGAGGGCGAGCTTATTTGTCCTTCCTGCACGTTGACAGAGAGCGGGGCTCGGCTCCGACACACGCAGAGCTGCATTGGAGACGGAGCGAAACTACCCAGACTCAGCAGTTTGTTAAAGTCAGAGAGTCACAGCAAAGCCTGTTAAGCGGTTGCAAGTGTCGTTACACTTTTCAAAACTCCACGCAGACACCATTCGCTGCAATATAATACTAATGGCGAGCTGAAAGCGGTCACGGTGCAGTTGCACTTCATCTGGGCCATGCAGGCACACCTGTGTTCTCTATGCCCTAATGACTGACTGGCAGGCTGGAGGTTGTAAGGCAAGGTCATTTTATTTCTATAGCACATTTCAGCAACAAGGCAATTCAAGGTGTATTACATAAAACATTAAAGAGCAGTTTAAAAAGAGATAGGAAATAAAAAAACAAGCTAAAAAAGAATAAGATACAAAGAGAAGAATAAAAGTTCAAGTGCAGTGTGAGAAATTAATAATTATTTGATTTAATAGGTTATAGGGATGGGTTTGGGAGGGAAAAGGGAGGTGTTTTGTATGATGTGTAAATCTTCTAAATGATGAAAGTAAATAGGATAAATAGGTTTGGAATTATTTTTACACCTGAAATGTTTTTGTTTTTAAATGTTTTTATTACAGAGGGAAAGTACCAAAAAAAGGTACCGCTGGGTACCGGAACCGAATTTCAGGTACCAGTATCGGTACCGGAAAAAATGTGAACGGTACCCAACCCCAGTCATAGCACGAAGAGCACAGGTGTAAATGACAACAATAACTATGACAGCTTCCCTCACTTTAAACATCAGCTTTCTGCTATAATAGAGCTTGTATGTCTGCTTATTTGTTTCTGGATTTAACCATTTGTACAAGGAGGAGATGGAAGAACAAAGAGGAGAACAAAGAAAACACATGAGCACCAGTCAAACATGGATGGGTTCCCAAAGGTGGATAATGTAATTTTTTGGAAAAACTATACAATGGCTTGTCTTTATTTGAGGAATGCTGGTTGGTGGGGGCTTCATTGGAGAAATGGTTGGGGTATTTACTGCCTCTGAGAGTCAATTAGGTCTTAAATCTTCCTCTGGGATTGTTCATGTGTTTGGCAGGGTGTCACTCCTAAATCAAACAATGAGACGTAGAAGAATACATGCCACACCAGAAAATAAAAAAAAAAAAAGAAAGAAGCTGTTTAAATGCTACACGGTCAGCATTTGGGAGGCAATTTGGCCTGGTGTGCTCTGATTAATTTGGCATACAGTTAAAACAGTCATTATTTTGTTTTTAATGTAAACTCAACTACCTACATAAATCCCTGACTACAACCTTTCAAAAGACGTGCATTCCAGAAGAAACCTGAAAGACTGCTTTAATAACCGTTAAGATGCAGTGCATGCAGGAAGCTTTTGTGTGTGTTAAAAAGTGACGCCCACACAGGCTCACTATGTCCACTGAAATTAGCAGGCGATAAGGAGGATGGATATTTTACCTAAATAACACAAATTGTCTTCGCTACAGCGTTCTACTGCTTACTTTTCAAATAAAGCATGGCAGACAGTACTGGCTAATGGGTCACCACTGCACTGAGCTGTGGTTGTTTATGTGCGAATGCCTTATTTGTATAACTGTATGTTTGTTTGTGAGTGTGGATGCTCTGCTTTTCTTTTCCATGACTGGGCTGCAATTAAGCAAGACTATGACGAACCGCAAGGGCGTATGACTTTGAAATGAAGTAGACAACACGATGGGGGAGAAGGGTTAGTCACAATTCCACACAGCATAACCTGTAGGTAGCATTTAACAAACCGAGCAAATACAGATCAGTTAGATCACACACAGCTCTGCACACAGTTAGTTCTGTCAGTTATATATAGCAAACATACAACCAGGCCACTCAAAAATGTTTCTCCTTACCCGCCCATTATGTAGTAGCATCTCTAATACTGAGCAATGCTAATGAAACATGGAGAGAAGAGCAATGAGTAATAAAATAGTTAGATGTCAGACCATATAGTATTCCATTAAATGATACCCTCAGGCAACAATGTGCAACCTGAGATGCAGCAGTAAAAACCATAGCATTAGCTTTCCTTAAAAGAATATGGACACATCTCAACACGTGCCTTATTTAAGACGGGTGATGCTTTAAGTCCTATTGCTAAAATGTTGATGATTTGACTCCCAGTGTATGGAGTTACAAATTGATACAATTAGTCATTGGTGTGCTAACAGTGCTTCAAGTGCACAGCGAAGCCCATGTCCTCTGCACAAGCTGGGAACATAAGCCATAAAATCAGGGCTAATTGTAACCTTTTGGCAGATTGTCAGATCATGGAGGGTCTGTAATGGCCTTAAAAACAAGGCATCTTATCAGGGTCGTTAAGGGCACGTTACCTTGCTAAGTGGTGGGTGTTGTTAAATGTTGTGAAAGTGTTTTTTTTCCCAAATAGTATCTGTGCAATTCTGTCCATGATCCTGTTGTTTGACCTTGGATAATGACACGTCTAAACAGAGACCAGGAGTGATCATTACTTTCCATTACTCAGCCCAGCTCCATCAAAGGCTCCGCTCAACAATTCCAAAGCCACCACACTCAAATGCTGCATATAAAATGAGACATTGTGGTTTAACAAGTGGGCAGCCTTCACATTAGTGTGGATACCAGAACTCTAGCCCAGATGACTGCACACAGTACTCCAGAAGTCTCTTTCTCACAGGGAAGTCACCAGCTCACACTCTGTAACTCTGAACACACCCTGTTGATTACCACTGGCTAACAATACTGTAGCTATCCATCTATCTATAATGAAATACCAATGTGCAGTAAAATGTGCTTAACGTTGGGTGACCATTACTATGGAAGCCTGGCCTTCATGTTAAATGACGTTTTGAACAGTCAGCCCTGCAGCTGTTGTCTGGCTCTTGTCATAAATCTACTGGGCCTTATTGTATTATGTTAAACTTCTGTCTCCCCACTGGTTTGATAGGCTGCTTCATCTTAATGCAATGGCCTCCTTGGTTTTTTCAACCATCAACTCTGATTATCTCGCTCCACTAGTCTTACAATCGTCTGACCTAATGCGCCTTTAAAGTGTCCTTGAATCCTTTCCTCACCCAAACAAAGAGCTGATTCTTGGTGGCATGACTCAGCCTTATGATCTATGATGTATCTTCGTAGGCTGAAGTACACTGGTCTAACAGGCATGAATGGCAACATCAAGTGAATGGCATGGCCCACTCAGTTGTCTAACTACCATCAATGCATACCTGATTCCAGTAAACTTACCTATAGCCATTAGGTAGCAACCCCTAATTTTTCCTGAATTATGGCCCTTGACCTGTCTTGAGTCTTGTGTTTTAAATATGAATTTGTGTGTGAGTGTAAGAGTGCAGGCAAGTCTGAAGGATTATCAGTTGGGCACCATCTTAAAAAACAGTGTTGAGTTCCACAATACCAACAAGGCTCAACAGTTGTTTGCAGCGTCCCAAAGCCTCCACGCTCTTTATCTGCACTCACACACAAAACACAACCCTCTCTAGCAAGTTATATTCAACATCACCAGCTAACATCAGCTATTAGCACGCTAGCTTACAACAACCAGCTAACAACATTTGGTTACACTTTACTTGAAAGTATCTACATCAGAGTGACATGACACTGTCATGAACGTGTCATAAACATTTATGACATAACGCTTCTTTTAGTATGTGTCATTCGGTTTTTGTCATGACAAGTTATGGTTAGGGTTAGAGTTAGAGTTCATGTGTCATGACTGTGTCATGACAGTGTCATGTGTTCATGACAGTGTCATGTCACTCTTAGGTAGATACCTTCAAGTAAAGTGTTACCCAACATTTTAAGCTACAGTAAGTTAAACCAACCAGAATGCTAGACCACAAAAACAATATTTTATGCTAATTAGAATGCCTTATGCTGTGTTCACATTTAGAGCAACAATGCAACAGGCTACAAGTCATCACAGAGGTCACTTTGAATGAATTATTATTCTTGCTACAATGCCATACTGTGTGTGGTAATTGTTTTTCAGGTGAATCGTAAAAAAACAAACTTTAATTGACAGCTGGAATATTAAAGAGAAGCTCAACAGGTAGTTGTTGAGAACATTAAACATTTATCATCAGTTAACACAGTAGTTGGGAGAGAAGCAATATGGAGGAAGAAAGGGAAATAAAGTGAAGGGCACAAACAAACATCACAGGGAAATGCATTTAGCACAAATAGAAAAGATTGAAAAGAATCTGTCACTTTTTTTAAAGCTTCTGCTGGAGAAGGGAGAGGCACGTGTACAATAAAGATCCTATTATTGTGACAAGCATCAAGTCAAATGCACTGACAAACATGCATGCACAAGGCAGACACAAAACCTTTAAGCAGCCACCAACTGTAGCCCTTCACATTCAGCACAATAGTTGATTGTCAATGCTGTCTTAACCCCTATTTTCTACTGGGCACATCTGCGCTGCGTTCTGGGCACGTCGTGACACCCGCATGAGCAATCATAATCCACTACAAGTCGCGCCGTGCGTGAAGCGGCTCACTGCTCCCCACCCCTCTGCTCCCCTCCGCTAAAGATATGCGCCAGGTCTATTTTCACGCGAGCTGTGGGCCGTTCAGACAGCCGGGCAGGAAGACACACCCCCCAATATTGTATCATCTCCTCTACAGCACCACAGACAACGACCGATCTTGGAGGTGGAAAAACATTATATGACATCACAAATATTTTTTTATAAAGACAACACCAACAAAGAAGGCATGGAGTTTAATTGCAGGAGTGCTTGGAGTGGAAGGTAGATATAGCTTAGTAAACACATGATTGTTCTGTAAAGTACTTGTAGAGACAATAAAATCTGTGAGTTGAGCAGCAAA
Organism: Sander lucioperca; assembly: GCF_008315115.2. Taxonomy (NCBI): domain Eukaryota; kingdom Metazoa; phylum Chordata; class Actinopteri; order Perciformes; family Percidae; genus Sander; species Sander lucioperca. The sequence goes on from NC_050180.1 coordinate 9,649,179, forward strand.
CCGGAACACAGCACAGATGTGCCCAGTGGAAAATCGGGGTTGATTGTCACATTTGATCCACCATAAAAACTGTTTGTGCTACTGACTGACAATTGTTGTGGCCTTGCTTAGAAGCAGTAAACATAGCAAGTGAATCAGATGTCAGCAGTTCAAGGTAATACAAATCACAAATAAAATTCCACATACATTTCATTTAGTTTTATTAGCAGCTGTAGCTATCAAGTTTCTCTTCACAAAATGGGCTGACTGTACAAACAAGCACATATGTTCATAGGGGTGGGGAAAAATGGATACAGCATAGTATCGTGATATTTTCCGTGGCAATAATGTATCGATACACAGATGCCAAATATAGATCTATTATTATTAGGGCTGTCAGCATTGACGCGTTAATCGCGATGCGATTAATTTTTTTTAATCGCATGCCGGCATTTATTAATTTATTTTATCATCAAGCTGCCACTTCCTCGTAACACATCCTGCTGCTGCAGGCTGCAGGCATGATGGAGAAAGACAGCAGCAACACAATCTGAAATGGAGCTTTTTATTTTCCAAAACTCCCGGATGGCTCGTAGACAAGTCGAAAGCCATATGCACATTGTGTAAAGCCGAATTAAAATATCACCGAAGCATGTCAAGCTTGAGCTACCACCTACAAGCTAAGCATAGTAGTACAGTTAACGTGATGCTACCCCCTAGCATGCTGGAGAGTGCTACTTGACGACCTGTGGATGAAGCCAAATCCCTAAAAATTACTACAGCTCTTGCGAACGGGTGGCAACTAACTGCAGACCTGTCAGCATCATAGAGGACTCGGGTCTTAAAGACGTACTACGGTTGACCTGTCTCGTTGCCGTCGAGGGGGACAGTAGTTTTCACGGACACACAGCCTGTATGACACGGAGAAAGCAGCCACACGAACAGCTGCAAGGTGCTGCAAACGCTGTCTCATTAACCGGTGATCACTGGACGTCAGTGAGTAATCAACATTATTTAGGAGTTACTAAACACTATATTGACTATGGTAAGGATAGGGATTTTTAGTTTTTTAGTTAGGTATTTGGAGGAATTGTGCAATAATGACAGATTCACACATTTTTCTTTTGTTTACAGTATAAATAATTACAAATCTTAAAATCAAGTTCATAAAGTAACTTTCTTTGCATTCATTTGATTCCCAGTCAAGATACACTGATAAAAATTGCTTTTGATTGTTAATATGTACTTAAAAACTGAAAAATCTGAAATGCAAAATAATAGAATTTTAATCATGTGATAAAATATGTGATTAATCGCGATTAACTATAGAACTTCAGCGATTAATCGCGATTTAAAAAAATTAATCGTTTGACAGTCCTAATTATTATACGTATATGTGTTGGTCAGGTTGGCCCAATCCCAAAGTGAGCCCTGAGGACTAAGGACTAAAGACTCACAGACTTAATTGATCTCAGGTGCTAAGTGAGTGAGTGTGTGAGGCCACATGGGCTCAGATAGGTATAAATGGGATTGGGACAGCACTTCACGTTACCTTGGCAATGTTTAACAACAAAGATGTTGCTGACACTTGCCGGTTTGGGAATTTTCATTTTAAGTTTGTTGCTTTCCACACAGCCAAGGCACAGGAGACGGCTGCCTGATTCCAAATTTTTTCAAACTCTTGTTTTACAAGCTGGACAAAAGGTCCGTTCTGTTCCGTGGTCGTGTGTCATGCTGTTGTCTATGCTGTTGTTTACCTTTGTAATTTCCCGATTTCCCTTTGGTCTCCGTGGTAAACATCACAATGCTTTGAGCTGTGGGTAATTCCCTTTGGTGAAGTCTGCATTGATGCAGACTCACAGAAAGGGCTCGGTAAGTGTGTACTCAAACCCTCACGCCCTTTGAAATTCGACATTGGGACAACCCTAAGCCCTTACGAATTTCCCGAGAACGCACACCAAATTCCGTGAGTCTGAGTCCGGACTTTGGGATTGGGCCTTTGTTACATTACATGTCATTTAGCTGACGCTTTTATCCAAAGCGACTTACAATTAAGTGCGTTCATGTGTGCTTTGTCTGCTTGACAATCCCATTTTGCAGCAATACAATTGAGTGAGATGTTGACAAAGTTTCCTTTTGGGGACATAATTTGAAATTGGAAAAATTTGAAGTTGGAAAAAAGGAAATAAATTGCAATATATCGCAGAATATTGCAAAATGTTTCAAATCGCAATAATATCATATCGTTACATAAGTAATGTGATGATATCGTATCGTGAGGCCTCTGGTGATTCCTACCCCTATTAGTTCATGACACTGAATTTGTCCATAACAAGGATGCATCAGGACGCATTATCCTCTTGCATGACAGATAATCAACTTGGGACAGATGTATAAACGATGCGTACCCACAAAAAAAACATACGTATTTTTTGATATTGATGAACGTCCGTTACATTGAAGCCATTGCCAAATGAGTTGCTACAAAGCTAATTAAGACTATCAGCTCCACACAACTCTCTCTGTATTTCTCAGTATGGCTATGTTCAGAAGATTGTGGCGTCCGCGCTGTTGGGAATCGGTAAGGGTACAGATTCAATTATTGGCAATTTATCAAAGATGTTTATCAATATTAATAAAGTTATGAATATGTGTATTCATAACTTTATCAAATTGACAAACCATCAAAACGGGGCACCACCCTGGAATCAGGGACCAATAACTGATCTGTGAAAACGTTCTCATAGGTGGTGTTCCCTTTAAAATACAGATCTTAATTAATTTGATTAATTCATCTGGTATCTTTGAAAGGAACAAAAGAAGGGTGAAATTCGAGCACAGACCTGTTTAACCAGCTGTTATTACCATAGATACACAAATAATCACAAACAACTGCTCTTTAAAGTATAATAGAATTTATTTAACTTCCAAATGATTGTCAATCAATTGTTCTTCAATCAATAAACCTATATACGTGTTACAAACTACAACAAAAGCAAAACAGACATGTAGCGTGTGTGTGTGTGTGTGTGTGTGTGTGTGTGTGTGTGTGTCAAAAGGGGGAGTTGACAAGACCACGTGGGTAGCCAAACCACGTGATATTATGGTGGCGGATGAGACACCACGAGATTTGAGCTATTTGTAGTTCAGTACAAAGACTACAGAAATGGCGGTTGGGGGACCACATGGCTATGGGTTAGCCATTAGTTTATGTGTTCGGTTAGCATGTAAGAAGAAAGAAAGCACACTTAGAGAGAAAGAAAAAGCACTTGGAGTCTTGATTCTCGAGGTTCTGATAATAAACACCCTCGTTCACTCAGGACTCTGTGTCTAACGTGATGTTATGACCAGAGTCTGAGAAGCTTTGCTAATGAGGGGATGTTTATGTTTAGCCTCTCTGGTAAGCTAACAGCTGATCTGTTCGCTGAAAGAATAACCGGTCCCTTTGTTTCCACAGGGCCACGAGGAAACAGTCTTGTTGCACCGCGAGGCTGTGGTCCGAATGACAGACGGTTTATTCTCTCGCTCAGTACAGTAACTTAGCTCCGCGGTGGGAGCTAGTAATGTAGCATTTACAGTTTCACACAAGCTACATTATTCAACACAACATATCAACAATGTCCCGTAATCTAGGACTTTCACAGAAATAGATCGGACTCGGTGATCCCAAAATCAGATTAATAATCAAGGCGTGCAACAGTAGAACTTATTAATCAAATCACATTCAATGTCGTAACCAGTTGCAGCATTAGCATTGCTGACGTTAATAAACGCACTATATTTCTCTGCCCAGAAACCTCTTGTCCATAGATGCTTCCATGGTAAACAAACGTTTTCCGGCTCGCTCGTCAGCGGTGCGCGGAAAAGCTTGTTGATCCCAAGGGCAGCGGGGAACAAGCTAGGTACATTTAGGTTCCCGCTGGCCAATCGGAATTCAGAACTTCCTGGCTCCACAGCCATTTTGTGAACTCTTTCCCTGTAGGAATTTGGTGCACAGGCTGTAGCTTTTAGTGTAGCCCACAAATCCTTTGTCTGTGGCTACATGTGTTTCTTTGTCTCTCAGGTCAGTTTAATCTTAATTTCCTCTGTCCTAACAGCGCGCAGAAACTCAAGTGAAAATAATGACCTCTTCTGAAGAGAACAGAGAGAGATGTTTTTTATCCTCCTTGTCCTCATTGGCTTCTAGCAACTGTGTAGAGGGGGGCTGTGTGTGATTACGAAAGGCTTGTATCATGTGGATGCGCCGACAGTTTTGTTGTCATTACTTAGAATTCCTCATGGGGGCGACAGAAAGTACGCACTATAGCTTTAAAGTCCATTTCCACGTGATTCTAATGTCTAATAATAGTGATCTAGATTTGTTCAGGTATATGTGATGAATTTGCGCTTTGGATGCTACAAACAGCCACAGCCGTGCGTATTGACAACTGTTCTGGCACCGTTGGAGAACCTCGCCCATGCGACACTCGGTGAAATTGTACTTTCTTTGTGGTTATTCTCATTGAGTGTGTTTACATGCACACCAATATTCCACTATTATTCTGAATATGACAATATTCCAAATTTGATACAGGTCATGCAAACAGCATATTCCGGTTGGATATTCCGAATTAGGCCTTTTTCCGAATATAGCATTTTCCGATTAAGACATGTGGGATATTCCGGTCTTATTCAAGTTTTAGAAGCATTCTTTGGACATGTATACAGCGCATTCTGAATATGCATCTCAATCTGGGTTTTTACAGCAGTTTTTTTCAGCCTCTTGCCTGTTTACGGCTTATGGTCAGCTCTGTGCGTTGCAATGGTTGCTGTACACAAACCAACCAGCCAACAGTTTCCAAGGCAAGGCAAGGCAGCTTTATTTGTATAGCACATTTCAGCAACAGGGCAATTCAAAGTGCTTTGCAGACCCGATAAGAAGGAGAAACACAGCTACTTTTAAACATTATCAAAGACTTGGATATCAACAGGTTTTGGGATGTGCGCACACATCGCTACGCCGACCTTTTCAAGAAGCTGGTTGAAAGAATGAAAGAGTGAGGCTGTGTTCACACGGTCCAACAGGTCCACCACCGCTGGTAAACTTTGAAAAAATTTTATTTTGCACGGCTACATGTAAACGGCAATATTAGTGGAATACTCACTTTTCATTAGTCATGTAAACAGCTTAGTCGGAATATCGTCTTTTTTCGGAATAAGGGCAAACACCGGAATATTATCTGCATGTAAACGTAGATAGTGACAGGTCTAATGAATGGTGGAGCAGGCACAAGTATTGATATGCAAACAGGTGTTTAAAGGCGTTTCTACATTTATTTTTACCTGTGGGAGTGGAAATGAGGTACATGCATGTGCGCCCAGCTCCACAATGATTGAAATTTAAAAAACAAATCGGGCGTAACTGCGGCTTTATAAATCTGATGAAAATAATGCATATTTCTGTCTTTGTGCATACACACAGTTTTAGTCTTCAATCTACACATTTTTCTGCATCTGGGGCCTCCCAATTTCAATTACTGTAAGACAACAAGAGGGATAGAAACTCCTGTAAATGGCTGTAAATTACATTGTATGTGTAGCCTTCTAATATGTGAAGAAAATTACACTAATCTACAGTATATTCAAATTCAGTGAACATTTGTTGGCAAGAACAAAGGTTCATCACATCTACACCTTCCAGGAGATGAGTTTTCTTCTACTTCTTTCTGCTGCTACCTTTTTTTAGTTAAAAAAAAACAAAAAAAAAACAAAAAAAAAACAACAAAACATCAACCTTTTTTCCTTCCACCCATTTCTCCCAGCTTATACAATTTCTAAACTTGGCACAAAAAGTAAGGAAATTTGTGTTTGGTAGATTATTTCTCTGTGGTAACAATGCTTTTTGTCAATAAATCTTATACTGTTGGAAAGCCTGTTTAGTTCCCTTTCAAACGGTGCCCCATTTGTAAGGAACATGCATTTGTGGGATGAGCAGCAGCGCTGAGTATGTGGGTTGCGCCCATGAAAAATTTGCCAAATCTTCTCTGCCAATGCCAAACAGCTTATTCTGCCATTGACTTGTTTGGTGGATTGGATAATTGAAGCTTGAAGAAACAAGACATATTGGCAGTTTAACAATTCATTCATTTCACAAACAGGAGCCTCAGTAGCGTGTGGAAAAACCATACACAGCCACAACAGCCTGGCACCTCCTCCTCATGCTGATCACCAGCCTGATCACACACTGCTGTGGGATGGCATCCCATTCTTCAACCAGCAGTCCTGACCTCAACCCCATTAAACACTTGTGGGATCAGCTTGGGCGTGCTAATCGTGCCAGGGTGACCAACACAACCACGTTGGCTGACTTGCGACAAATGCTGGTTGAAGAATGCGATGCCATCCCACAGCAGTGGGTACAAGGCTGTTCCTTACAAATGGGGGCACCATTTGAAAGGGAACTAAACAGGCTTTCCAAAGGTATACAATTTATTGACAAAAAGCATTGTTATAATGGAGAAATAATCTACCAAACACAAATGTCCTTACTTTTTGTGCTAAATTTATGTATATTTCTCAAGTGTTTCTTTGTGCTTTTCACCTAATGTGGCTTATTACTATCCTAAGATGTGGTACTTAAGTCACAGAGGGAAAAGTGCACTTTAGTGGAAACACTGCAATAAATATCTATAAAGTCAGACCACCATATTCCATGCAACATCATAATTTATATTATTGACAACAGAGAGCACTATGGCTTAGCACTCCCTGAGAGCTTCTGAAAGGTTGTAAACCATCGCCTTCAGTGAGAGCGTCGGTGCAGCAGCCAAGCTCCCTCAAAGACCCAACACTGGCACATCATATTAGATTTGTTTTGTTAGTTGAACAAGTTGCATCTCCATCAGCGATCAACAACATCCAACACCAAAGCTAAAAAATGTTGACACAGCGAGTGAAAAGTGTAGCTGTGGAATTTGCAGAAGTCAGACATATTAAACATCTGCTATCAGGTTCATGGTCTGGGTCAAACTATCAGTCATCATTGATTTTTTTTTTTTTTTTTTTCATAAGGGGGTTCAAGACATTTTTCTGTTTCTTGTACATACAGTCAAATCTTTTGTTTGCCTTTGATACCCTCTTTAGAGTTTAAATGACAACGAAGTGAAATGGGTTACACAAACCACTACAGCGCCCTTTTTCATCGGTCTCTCTCTGCCGCATGTTTTGACTTGTTGTAGACTACTGCTACAGTGTTTCCTCCTCATCGTCAGCTGTTGCACTGGTACTAAGAACAGGCAGGTTTTCCTTCAGCGAGATATCGTCCACCTGCTTGGGGCCGCTGTCTTCAGGTTCTTCAGGTATGGACGGGTCCGAGTTACTGATCACGTATCCTGGGAGGGTGGCGTGCATGCTGACCATGGGAGGACCTGTGCTACGATAAACATGGCTTGAAACAAGTGTGGTGGAGCGTGTGGAATGGCCAGCCCCTGCCAGGTGGGACTGGCTGCTGGTGCTGTTGTTGTTGTTGATGCCGACAACGACGGAGCCGTAGCGGTAGCGGCCGCAGACCACCGGGCCCTCCCACTCAAACGCCAGTTTCCAGCGTGTCCATGTTTTCTTCATCTCTGCCTGGACCTGTGGGGATAGGAAGAACAAAGGCTTTCAATATCAAGAATTAAATTGCAAAATTATCACAGTGCAGAAAAGTAGCTTTATTTTTTAAATATTTTATCACAAATACCTGGGTTTTCCTTGGTATAGGGTCATTCTTTTTATTTTAGGTTTCTACAAATGCTGTTTTTGTATTTTTCTAAATTTCACTTAATGCAAATTTTTAGTATGACAATATAAGGACAAGCGCATACAAAAGGCAAAATAAGACAAGAAACGATCGGAAAAAGAAAAAGAGACTGCCTGCACTCACTCAGTGCATGTAAAAGAAAACCTGGATCCCATTTCCCCATGCATATGTTTCTAATAGACTGATGTGACCAAAAATCTTTAAGATTGGTCCAGTACTGATCGAGATCGCAATGACGGGCCGGGGCGAAACGAGCTGCAATGTAACCTAATAGGGCAATTGCACAGCCAGCTTGCTTTTTGTCCACTAAAAGGGATTTATTTTTTTTTCCTAGTGACAGGCTCAGATTGTTACTAAAAGTGTCCATTACATGGGCACATCACCCATGGGAGCACTACCAATATCCCGAGCCTCGCAGCCCTCCAGCCGCTGCTTCACCGTCCTCCGCCCGGTCTCGCTCTCTCTTTCTCTCTCTCTCTCTCTCTCTTTCTCTCCGTCCGTAACGTTGTACTTTGGCTCAAATGAATACAGGTGGTCATCTAACTATAACAACCATATCCACATTGTCAAAATCATTTAAATATTGAGCCAATGGCACTGACAATCTTTTAGATGACAGGAGCCTATAGTTTCTGTAGCCTACTCCGAAACAACAGACTCTGAACGCCTTTTTCTCGACTGGTGTTCGACTCCACACCGCTGTCTTTGGACAAAAAGTCATGTCCTGGGATCGATAATGTTGTCACACTTTTTGTAACAATCTGAGCCTGTCAGTAGCAAAAAAATCCCTTTAAGTGGACAAAAAGCAAGGCTGCACAATTGCCCTACAGTTTATAAGTAGAGGGAGACAGAGAGTGATTGTCTGATATCATGACAGCTCACACTCATCACATTTCATTTTACTGTAGAAGGCAGGAAACGGATAGAATGAAAAAGGATGATGAACGAATGAACAAGTAGCTAATGTCACTCTTTTACTTCTTCAGCCAGACCCTGGGTTATGTGTGCCTGGAGTAATTACACCACTATCAGTAGCAATGCTTAAATGGAAATCAAACTAAAGTTTGCACACACACACACACACACACACACACACACACTAATTTGCTTTGGCTTTGCGGTGCTTTTTCTGTGTGATCAGTGGGATTTGAAAAAAACAATCCACTCACCTCTCCGTTGCAGTAGCAATAGATAATGGACACAAAGAAGCCCTGAAAGGAAGAGATTGAAATAGAAGCTCAGATCTCAGTGGGATCAATTGAGAACAATTTATATACAGTAACTCCATATACAGTAATGATGATAACAATGTTGATCAAGTGTCATTCTTATCTGAGTCCAATACGAATGCTATTACCAAAAGCTAAAAAAAAAAACGGAAATGGTAATCTCTCTGGCTGTTGCTGGATCTGTTTCACTTTGTGTTCCTGCTTCCCGCTACGATAAGAAGTTTAAAAGAGAGACACTGGCCCTCATTTATCAACCTAATGTAGAAACCAGCGCAGATATGAGTGCAGAAATCCTCTTACGACAGGCTTCACGTGTGATTCATGAGATGTTCGTATCACACCAATCAGAGCCTAAGAATGGTCATACTGGTCATTGATAAATGCAGCGGATGGAAACGATCGTAATTTAAATATCACGCCCCAATATGTTCTCCGTTTTGAGGCCTCGCCCCTACAATTTACGACATGGCGAGACATAATCCGGCTAAGAAGCGGCACTATTCAGAGGTGGAGATTGAAACTCTGATGTCTCAGGTTCATTTGCACTTACGTTTGTAGATTTGGCAGCCTGAAAACTGTTATTAAAGGCTGTAGAAAGAATGCGGAATGGAAAGAGATCACTGATTTGGTCAACAGTTTTGCCGTGGTGATATCGGACTCCAGCTGAAGTTTATACAATTTATACATCCTTGACATACGTATGCTATAGTCCTAGTAATATACAGGCTTATATTGCAATATCTTAGGCCTACATGGTGTACCTATATTTAAATAAACACACAGTAGCGGCGTTTATGCAGTGTCTTATATTTTACTGAATGTTTAATTTCATCGGTCCGATCGAGCCAGGCAACTGTGAGCTGTGATGGAGAGTGTGTGTCCTCCGCCACCCCAACCCTGACAGCAGAGGTGCTGGAAAAACAAGCTGAAATAACTCGGTCAATGGCAGAAATAAATGTTTCACTTGCGGCGATTAACAACACTTTAAAGGAGAACCAAAAACATGAAGAATAATTAAAAATGTTGTGCATCGTCATGTTTCCTGTATTGAGTATCATTGCCAAACATAACACTATACCTTTTTAAAAGTGAGGAATAATTTCCTGTCTCCTTCGTATAGCCCCCAGTCAGGGCTGTCTGGCTCCAGAACCCCACACATAGTAGGGTCCCCCCCACTGATGCAAGACAGAGCCATCTGCCCTTAATCAATCCGATGGAGCGCTTCACCGTGGCCCGTTCGCGTACGTGTGCACAGTGCACTGTTGTACCGGCGCATAAAAGTCCTCTAAAAGAGCCAGATCTGCCATTGCTGATAAGTGATCAACTGATGACTTTTCCTCCTGTTAAACTGATTATATGCTGCACCGCAAGTCCATACTGACGCGAAAACTTGCGTACACGAGTTCAGACCAGACATGAGATTTTATCGCAGCCTACGCTTATGGGGTGCCATTTGTAAAGCGGCTTACGCTGAAAATAACAGCAACATTTTGTCACATTAGCTTCAAACAATGTTTAAAAAACTGGTATGAATTTTTGAGAGTCACTTTTTTGCACATTTAAAACAATATTTGTCAACTTAGAAATATTTTATATAGTTAAATCCAAATATTAAATGTTACACCTAAATGTTAAATCTAAATGCTAAATCTAAATGCTAAATCTAAATGTTAAATCTAAATATTAAATCTAAATCTAAATGTTAAATCTAAATGTTAAATCTAAATGCTAAATCTAAATGCTAAATCTAAATGTTAAATCTAAATATTAAATCTAAATCTAAATGTTAAATCTAAATCTAATTGTTAAATCTAAATGTTAAATCTAAATATTAAATCTAAATTTAAATGTTTAATCTAAATGTTATATCTAAATCTAAATGTTGAATCTAAATGTTAAATCTAAATGTTTCAGGTGAAACTAAATATTTAACTAATATGCACATTCAAAATGCATCTCGAAACATTTAGATTTAACATTTAGATTCAACATTTAGATTTAGATTTAACATTTAGATTTAACATTTAAATTTAGATTTAACATTTAGATTTAACATTTAAATTTAGATTTAGATTTAACATTTATATTTAACATTTAGATTTAACAATTCGATTTAGATTTAGCATTTAGATTTAACATTTAGATTTAGATTTAGATTTAATATTTAGATTTAGATTCAAATTTAACATTTAGATTTAGCATTTAGATTTAACATTTAGGTGTAACATTTAATATTTGGATTTAACTATTTAAAATATCTCTAAGTTGACAAATATTGTTTTAAATGTGCAAAAAAGTGACCCTCAAAAATTCATACCAGTTTTTTAAACATTGTTTGAAGCTAAATGTGACAAAATGTTGCTGTTATTTTCAGCGTGAGCCACTTTACAAACGGCACCCCATATACGCTCACGTTCAAATTGATAAATGCCTTGCTTTGCGTAGGAATCAGCTACTTTTTTAGGACGTACGCCCATTTCCTAAATGAGGGCCAATGTCTGTGAAAACAATTGGTTTTGGGAAGATGGGCAGGTGTGTGTCCATGTATGTGTTTTTGAACTTGTGTGTGTTTGAGTGCTTCGCTGCATATCTTTGCTGGTGAGGGACAACCGGGCAGTGACTCTCTGAGAAGACTAAATCAACAAATGCAGTGAATGCTGGTTCATCCTCATAATAACAATGTTGCTGTTCAGTCCACATTTAAGACCCCAGCTGGTCCGAAAATCTGATGTGTTCTTGAAAGTTCTAGTTAAGTTTGAAATGTACAAAACCACCAAATATTCATATGAAAGATGTAATTGAAAAAAAAAAAGGTCCTTGTTCAAAGTAAACATATTTCCAGCAGGAGAGGCAAGTGAATAAAGTAAAGATTAGATAGAATATTCATTTTTACAGATGATATGTAAAATGTAAGTCTTGGCAGAAAGTCTTTGGCGCTTAGACTCTACAGGGAGATTTGTAACTGAGGGGTGTCTGTCCTGAGCAGCAGCAAGATAAATAAATCCCCCCATGGAGTTCAGACGTGGTGGATGATGATGGAGCTGAGGAATCTGCGAAGACTGGCAGTGATGAAGAGGTGGAGGGGCGCTTTGCCATTTGCGATGATTTGCACTGTAACAGTTGACACCAACAGAGAGAACAGATTTAAATAGCATAACAGCCGTGAATCGTGTTTAAATGAGAAAGAAGCAGGATGATAGGCTGACGATGTAGGTGCGTCGCAGAGCTGTTGTCAATGTCAATTTTATTTGTATAGCACCTTTCATTACACGTAACCCAAAGTGCTATACGTTAAAAACAGCATACACATTTAAAACAAAGCATGAATAGAAATAAGAATACACAGGACAATCAACAAAAACAAACAAGACATAGAAGTGTGGCCATACAAAATCACACACACACACACACACACACACACATACATACACACACATTTAAACAAATGCCTGAGAAAATAAGGTTTTGAGTTTGCTTTTGAATGTGGACACAGTTGTGATGGACCTCAGGTCATCAGGCAGCTTGTTCCAGAGAGGAGCACAGAAACACCCCAGGCCGGATGGGGTTGTGATCAGTGAGAAGTCAGAGATATACTGAGGAGCTAAAACATTAAGTGCATTAGAGACTGTTAGCAGGATTTTGAAAGTGATTCTGTATTGTACCGGTAGCCAATGAATTGATTTGAGTACCTGAGTAATGTGCTCAAATTTACGTGTACGTGTAAGCACTCTGGCTGCTGCATCCTGAATTAATTAGAGGCGTCCTTATGATTGCTTGGAGAACCCTGCCAATAAAGCCTTAATAATGTTGGATAGATGAGATCAGCTGATGGGACCAACTGATGAGAGCAGCCAAGGGCGTAAATCCCAGGGGGGTCAGGACCCCCCCCCATCTAAGGGTTGTCCCCCCCTAGAAATATCATTAAAACAATGCTGTGTAAGTAGTAAAACAATACAAACTCCAAGAAATGCTTTTTAAGTTTTGAAACATTTTGAGTTCCCCCACCCTTGCCTCACAGTGGTTTGGTCCACTGCCTGCTGTAGGCTACGTCAGGATCTGCACTCGACTCACAGTCACATCGGGTAGTGACAGGTATGTAGCTAAGTAGGCGGTTCAAGGCTGTTTTATTCACATTAAACATCGGATGAAGCTTTTCTTTTCTCAAATAGAAATTATGCTGAGTAATTAATGAATTAGTCATGACAAAAAAGTTCGATATGTTAGTATAATGTAATGTAACGTTACCTAGCTTGTTTAATAGCTTGTTGGATAGAAATGCACCCACTACAACTAACGTTACCTCGGCGATAAGCCTAACGTTAAAACGCCAAGTAAGTACAATAAGTCCTCATGTCAAGACAATTTGGTAACATCTTTATGGGTGCTTATGGAAATACTAACGTCACTATGTCACTGGCAAAGGAGACAGAAAGAACTGAGGAACAGGGAGACCAGGGACAGTCAGGTGTAGAGTCTTAGGTAAGTGTGTTGAGCTTAGTTCATATTTTTGGAGGTGTGTGGCTGTCAAGGGTGAGCAGATGAGCTTTACCAGTGGCAGTCACTAATTTACATTATGATCAGCTAATTTAACAAGTGCACAAAAGTGTTGGATTTCTTTTATATGGGGACACTTTTTCAAAATAAGTCATTATGTTTTAAGGTATTTTTGTGGCTTGATTGTAAACAACTTAAAAATAATCGTTTTATAAAAGAATATTTTGGTCAATTTAGTCAGCTATTTAATTGAATCAAGAGAAACACTGAAAAGAAGGATAATGGTACAGTCTCCATGCTACACTAATGATAGTATTAAGGCTTTCCTCTGTGTACACATCCTCTATGAGTACAATTGTGGCTGTATTATTTGTGTCCCCTTCAAAAATTGCTCTTCAGAAATTTTATGTTTATTGTCCCCCCCTACTGTTAAATCAGATTTACGCCCATGAGAGCAGCTGATAAGATAATTGACAGCCCCGGACATGACAGCAAGGAAAAAAGAGTGAGAATGTGTGTGAGGATTGAATGCATATGCTTGAGAAATAAAGAAGGCCTAAGCATGCAAATATATAGTATTCCTGACTGAACCTACCAGCATGTAGGCTAACTGTATAACAAAATAAAAATACATAGAGAGACTGAAAACCTGCATTGATGTATAGTACTGTAATATATAGTAAAAATCACTGCGCCCAGGCTGCTTTTGTGAGTAGTACCTGAAAATCAAATGCTATTATCACTGATACAGTATGTAAGCAGATATACTGGATGTGTGCCCATCAGACAGGTTGTCATTGTTGTCTTTTTTTAATTACTCTCATTAGCTACAAGCTTCCCTGTTCTCTTCTCTTGTATTGCTCTTGTAACTAACGATAAATCCATTGGTGAGAGGAAGCTATGAATGAGCATTTTTACAATGTACATTTTACAGTGTTTTGACTGACTCGGATAATCTGCTGTATACAGCCAGAGAGAGGCTGAGGGAGGCTGCAGCTGCCACGATACGGACGATGGCAGGGAGCTGGAGAAGTTTAGCCGCTGAGAGCAAACACCCACTATGGTGGGGCCTTTGCTGAAATTGAATTTCAATGCGAGAACAGAATTGGATTCTACCGCAATGAATGTCAGCGTAGGCAGTTTTTCGCCATGTTTTCGCTGTATCCAGTCGCTGATGATAGCTGTCACGGGGCTGTATGCGTTTCTGAATGTGTACTTAGATAGAGGTGTGCTGGAGACTTTTTTCAGGATCCCGAAGATAAACTGGAAAAGACCACCAGAACAGTATGGCAGTTTTTGTCTGCCTCTGAAGAAAGACTGAGAGCCGCCAACGAGCAGGGCAGCTGAGCAGAGAGAGACAGGGGAAATACAGCGTATGGAGCCGGTGTACTTTCACATCTTACTCTGTGAATTTAGGATTTATTTTTGTCAGAAACAGAGTTGCTGTGTTTGGTACAGTGGAAAGACTTATTACAGTGGATTTGGTGAGTTAAATTTATTTTTTCGTCCCGTTTGAATGAATGAGTTACCTGGGGCCTGTTTCACAAAAGCAGAATATATAAATCCAGGATAACTGATAAAGCGAGGCTTGACTTAGTCTAATATGTGCATCCTGGCTTGGTGCATTTCAGGAAGGCCAAGCCAGGCTGAGCCATGCTTTCCTCAAAAGACCGCGAGGTTGATCACAGAATTACTGATGCCAAAATGGAGAAGACGCGTTGTGCATACTTCACACAGACTGAGCAGCAGATTCTCATGGAGACATATGAGGAAGTCAAAGAAATAATTCATTAAAAAGGAAACACGGCCGTGTCATAAAACAGCGAGAAAAAGCGTGGCAAACCATCGCGGACCGCCTGAATGCGTAAGTAGGCCTATTACCCTAAACATATATATTTACTGCACTGAAACAGGCTATATTAACACCATTCATTGAGTTAATTTTTATTTGCAGAGATTAACAGTTGTACATTACATTGTCCGTAAAAGTGAGCAACGGAAGTTTATTGGCTTGTCAATGTAGAATGAAGATTAAATAGAGTATACCCAGTAACGTTAACTTAAAATGCTCAAATCAAATCAAATACAAGAACATCTTGCAGACTGGTAAATGTTTAAGATAAATTGTTAGTGAAACAATGTAGGTTACTAAAAATGAGGTGTATAGATTACTCATAAGGTGACTGTTCATATTTAATATTGTTACTGATGATTGAAAAAAAAAAGACACATACGTCTGGCACTGGGGGTGGCCCTGCTACCCCAGAATTAACCCCATCAGAGGAGTTGGTCCTAGACCTTAACAAAGGGAGGCATGTAATTGAAGAGATCCAGGGTGGGACCTCCACCGACTCTGTCCCACCAAAAGAAAGCGCCCACTTCATACAAGGTAGGCTACATTATTCCTATACTGTAGTAGCCTGAATATGAAACACAATAAACCATTTAGCCTATATGATATCATGTGGACTGTCTGACATTGTCTTGCAGTGTCTGGCAATACTATCAGTCTTCTGGAGCCCCTTTATGATGACCTAGATCCGGTGAGTATTAATTCTTAATGGCCCAAGCCCTGGTCCCTGTCAAACCTTTGTCAATACAATTCTGTTGAATCTGGTATAGGGTGAAGGCACATCTACTGCACAAGATGAGGAGGAAACCATTTCAGTAGACTCAAGAAGGCAGGAGGTACAGTATCATGTCAATCTTGTGGAAATACTTATTTAGTATACATAATGGATAATATTGATGTGGTGCTCATAGCAAATATATATTTAATAGGACCCAGACGCTGTAGTACACAGTTACAGACATAGTAAGTATTACCCTGAAGAACAAATTCACACCATGTACAATTCCTACTGTATTTAAGAAAGTATTGGTCTCTGACCAGTCTAACAGCAGCCAAGTCATAACTGATATGAGTTTTACGGAGTTCCCAAACGGTCAGGTCCCTATACACCACACACCTCCAGAAGCAAATAGATTTGGCAGAGATAAAAATTAAAGAAACGCAAAATGCAGGAGATGGATCTTGATGGAAATCAAAAGAAAAACCTTGCAGAAACTGGATTTGGAAATAAAGAAACTGGAGAGAGAAGTAAATGATCATTTAAATGCATACTTTAAGAATGACAGTAACACAATGTATTAATCTTTTTTTGTTCTTCTCCCAAGCTCGCAGCAGACAAATGAGACATCTCCCAAAAAATAAAAAAGGTCAAAAAACATTGTGGTGTCTTTTCCTTGATATATAGGCCTACTCTATACAATTAACAAACCAAAAACAAATGTGTGCTTCCAAAGCCAAATAAAACAGACATAATTCAGGAATCAAAAGTAATTGGCAACGTATTGGTCTCTGACCAGCCTGCTGTTGACATTGCATTGTCCCAAGGCTACTCTGGGAGCCCTTTCCTTTCTCAGACAGGCAATGTTGTGCAGGACAGTGCAGGCAACAGTGATGTCACAGGCCCTCTCTGGAGTGACTCTTAGGTGGTGAAGGCACTGAAAATGCTGTGCTGCTGTCTGGGGGTCTGCAAATGGAGTCAGAAGAAACGGCTGACATGCATAGCCCTTGTCTCCAAGCAGAACACCAGAGAATTCACATGTGAACACAACATGTAATAGTTAGAACAAGAAGTATAGTTAAACTGTTGACACTATCATGATGTCCAAGGTGCTTATCAATAAAATGCCTGTGGCTTGCCTTGTGAAAGTCGCTGGGAAATTGTAGAGGCCCTAAAAGGAGTCATGGACCGAGCCAGGCCACTTTGCCTCTACAGTATTGAAAATGCAGTCAGCATCACAGATCTGAAACAATAGGTTGTGTCAAGGTCATTTCATGCTCAGAATTAATTTAGGCCTATGCAGTTGACAGACAACATGAGTACTTACCTACACATTGATACTGTGGAAGGATTTTCTATTCACAAAGTCTCCCTCATGAGCACCTGAGGGGCGTTTTATTCTAATGTGAGTGCAGTCCAGTGCACCTATAACATTAGGGAAACCTGTAACACAAAATAATGAGTAATGGCCTACTGTGACAGTGACACAATTCTGTAATCTGTAATTCATGTTAGGCCCACCTGCAATTTTGTAGAATTCCTCCTTCCTCCTTAATGTAGCATGTTCTTTTGTGTCCGGGAAAGGTAATGAAGATGTTCAAGAATCCTTTCAGTGCTAAATACATTGTTCTAATTGAACGGCAAACTGTGGCTTTGCTCAGATTTTCTGCATCTCCAACTGCATATAAAAACATGCCACTAGCAAAGAACCGTAGCCCTATACACACCGTCTATGGGATGGTGAGGGCATGGCTCCGACATGTGCGGTGCTAAATTTTGGGACCCGCAATCCTGCACAGATAGCGTATGCCATCAGCACAAAATCTGTATCGCTCATACAGATGGCTGTTGTCGAAAGCCAAAGGGTCCGACCGGTCCGAAAAACTCTTTCCCGTCGGAAAGCCCTTCTCAGTAGAAGTGCTTCTTCATCCAGCACGTCGTCTATGAACGGGCACGCCATAGTAAATGAAGAAACACACGCAGCCAGGGAGCTTTATATATTGTTCATATATTAATGAGTTTATCGAAAACAGCCTTGGAACTTCATCCGCCATTTCAACTTTATATATTCACCAAACCTCGAAAAACACAGTGCAGACGTCTTCATAAATACAACATTTTATAACATTTATAAATCTCAGGATCGAAATCGCTTTATTCGCCAAATGTAGAATATAGATCTGTCAATCTGACATGGTGATGATTGTTGAAACTAATAATTTAGGCTATAGTCCAAAAAATTAGTAATATGTTGACAGAAATGATTTGACAATTCCTATTTAACTCAGAAGGTATCAAAAATAATAAAACCAACAAACTTGTGGTAAACAGTGAGATTAACGTATTTGAAAAGTGACGATAAAGTACAACTTGGTGCGTCTCCACCAACCCGACGTCCGTAATCAGCTATAAAAATATGGAATAACTAGGCCTATTAAAGAACACATTCGTTTCGCTGATCAGAGTGACTGCTGAGTGAACAGAAAAGGCATCAGGATTAAATAAATCCTGGCTGTTAGCCTGGTCGGGAGCAGGCTAGCTGCACAGACTAAATCTCCATGGTGATTTATGTGCCTCCGCTTTCGTGAAACCGAGTCAAGGCTTAAATCATTCAGGATAACGGCGAAATCTCGGCTTAATCCCTTATCTTGATTTTATGAAACAGGCCCTAGGTAATCTAGTCTTGGTGCGATGAAAGAGACAAACTTTAAATCCGAAGGTGTACGATTGTATTTCTCCGTTTAGGTGTAAGAATAATTCCTTTTGAAATTTTGTGAGTTTGTTTTCTAAAAAGCTAAGAGAGCTAAGCCAAGTTGCCGCTTGGGCGCAATGCATCCTGGTACATGTAGGCACAGCTGCCATGGCTCCGTGTGCAGGACCACTCGCTTTTAATTGCTTTTTTTAAAATAACATTTGTATTTCTTAAATGGACTACTACATATACCATCAGTACTGATTGAATATCCACAATAAAGGTGGTAAAATGTCCCTTTAACATGTTCACGGGTTTGTGCTAATTAAACTAAACTATGGCCCGGGGGCATGGCCTGAAACCTTTAATTGGCCCAGGAGTGATTATAAAATTGAAATATTTAGCTCACTGACTACATTAAAATTCAGATCCTATTGTGAATGCTAGGCGTCACCAAGGGCACGGGAAGGGGGGTGCTGAGGGTGCTGCAGCACCCCCTGCTGGCAGGAGCTGGATTTCATATTTTTTTTAAATAATTACTAATTCGCTGTCTGACATTATTTATATTTTTGTATATCAAATAATGAGGCATATAGCAAAAAAGAGTTATGGATAGGTTTGAATATAGCCTACTAAAAATTAACTGTTATAGCTGCTAATAGAGGTGAAAGTGAGTCAAGTGACGTGACTCGCTGAGAAGCGAGCAGGCTGAGGCTAGTTGACTGGAACGTTAGTTGTAGAGAAGAATATGTCACAGAAAAGGATACAAGATTTTTTCTTCTGGCACAGTAATGTGGCTAAAATTAGAAAGATTTCATCTGCAGATTTTAAAGTTGATGTTTCCTCGTCCACCACCGAGGCAAACTCTGTTGGGGCAGCTGAAAAGCATCTAGCTAACGATAACTTTACAGAAGGATTCGAAAAGCCCTGTCAGCCAAGCAACTTCAGTTATCCTGGAAGGAGGTTCAGGACAGAAACTTTTCAGCAGTCTTTTCAGCTGAGATGAGAATGAATGATAAGCCAGTTCTCGTGTAATTTGTTGTGTTAGAGTGCCATCTATTGGGCACAATTGGTAGCTCATTATCCTGAAATACAGGAATACGTTCAGCTTACTTCCTGTTCACGTGTGGAAAAGAACTACGGTTTATACGCTGTTTCAGTGTCTCCTGAAACTTTGGTTATTCTGCAAAAAGAAGAAGTTGCTTTAAAGATAATTCCGTTCCCTGTGAGGGCAATGCCTGTAAGTACGATTGTTTTCATTGCATATGTTTTGTGTAACAGAAACCGCTGTGACGTGGTTAAGACACATTTGCTGTGGAGAAGGCACAAGTTAGGGTATTCAGAAATTGTTGGCAAGGTCATTGCAGCCTGGCTATTAGCATATATTTTCAAGCCAAACATCTCTGGTGTGATTTTGACGATCAGAAAAGTAATTTTACCTTAGCTATATACTGAAACAGGCTAATGATGTCAAGTGCGCTTCTGTGATGTTAGGGTGCGCGCAGTGAAGTCAGAGTGGCGAGTGCTGTCGCATAATTGTGGAACAGTGGAATTTGTGGCTGCCCAGGACCTTTCTAAAACTTCTCACTCTCACCCATTCACTGCGCTACTATTACTAATTATTAGCTACTTACTATTTACTACGTAAAATTACGTATTTAGCTGTCAAAATCCGAAATATTTCCTGCAGGGAAAAATCGTCAGACATCCATTATTTTGTTATTCAGCACCCCTGGTCAAAAATAGGCTCCCGTGCGCCTGGGCGTCACTATAACAATGAGAATATGAGTCACAGGACTTTTTTTTTTTTTAAGAAAAAGGTCACAGCCTTGTTGAACTGAGAAACCCTGAATGATTGGCAGACCTCTCTTTTTTTAGTTGTTTGCAAGGAAAAGATGGGCTTGTGTCACAAATGTACACACATGGAATAATTTGTTGTGGAGCTTGGACTTTTTAAGAGGCTAATCAGTGACAGCACACTGCTCAATTCCCAGCTCTGGGGGAAATAATCTCCAGTTGACCAAATGTGAAAATAGTGACTGTGCTTGCAGCAAAATAGTTTATTTATTAAGTTTATTTCTCAGGGACGGTGCATAACAATAAACATTGCTTTAAATATGCCAGAGGCTAGATTTCATCTGTAGTCCCTGGCCATGTTTGGCATTGGCAGCCTAAAATTAGCCTAAAGAAAGAAACAACATTAGCATCGCTAATAACAGAATTCAACCAGCACTGTCAAGATTTCAATGCCACTGAGAAGGACAATAACCTGTTCTCAGACCCTTTCTCTGATGTGGAAGGAGTATCATGTCAAGTCGCCAAGGCCAGTGCCCACTGTCAGAGTTCTACAGAGGTTTGGATTAGTCCAGATTTCTCAGACAAGGCACCTTGCCGAAAGGATGCTCAGTTTGTTTGACTCCACATACATATGTGAGCAAACCTGAGGCCTGTACTACGAAGCGCGATTTGGCGTTAACGAGCTAACTTCAGGTTCAACCCAGGATTTTCTGTACCACGAAGGTGGATCACTTGTTATCGGGTTCAATCGCCGTGGTAACTTATGCTGAACGCCTAACCTGGTCTGATTGGAGCAAGGTATGGCAATTGCAAGTAATATGTTGCATTTTGTAATACTGATAATGCTAATATCACTTTTCATCTTCAGGGCTCTTCAGTGGATTGCTGGTAGGGGACCGAGGGTACGCCTGCCAGCCCTTTCTGATGACCCCCTATCCTGACCCAAACACAGGGCCACAGAATACTTTTAATGTGGCCCTTACCAGAACAAGGGTGAGGATTGAAATGACCTTTGGCATTCTGAAAGCATGCTTCACCTGCCTGCGTGGCCTTCGAGTGGCCCCGGACCGGGTTTGTCAAATTGTGACAGTCTGTGTCGTGCTCCACAATGTGGCCACAATACGAAAGGAGAGAGCCCCACCTGTCAGCCAGCAACCCCCAGATGTGGTAGACCCCATCACCATTAACTACCCTACTGGCAGGGCCGTGAGAGAGGCAATTACAGAGCAGTTTTTTGTTTAAGGGGAGACTAAAACATTTTCTTTTTTTTAACAATTCAGTTGGGCTATTTTGGTTCCATAGCATTTGAGCTATACGGATTTCTTTAATGGCTGTTGCTACCATATTCTGATTAATGGAGTGGTAAAAAGGAGATATCCAAAGTGCCCAGTGTAAAAACTTTGGATTCTAATATGTTGACAAAATGAAACCAGGATTGTCATTCAGTCTTATTCCAATGTTCTGATTTCCATCCTGGAAATGTATGCACATGTATTACATATTTTACACCTTAATTCATAATTTGCTCATTCAAACATACATTTACAGGAAACTAGTAATGAAAACAATAGTTGACCTAATATTAGTTATCAACCAGGGAGGTTTCATGCTGATATGTTATCCCTATTCACTGGGGTGTCTCCCCCTTCACCCCTTCTGTTGTTCTTGGGTCGATTTGACCCATTTTCTAGTAATTTCCATATCAGTAATTTGGGTTTCTTTCAACCACAGTATTTCAAAGAAAAAATAACATGTATGGTACCATACAATGCTCTTCACAAGTGAAATAAATGATCATTTCACTACTTTCATTGAAGTTGGATGTTTTATTTCACTTTTAAACAGCTGTTTCAAAACAAAATAAATAAGACATTGAAAGAAAAAAAAAAAAAATGGTGAAAACCCCCACAAAAAACTCAGTCACAAAAACCTTTGGGAAAAGCCACAAAAAAAATTGTTAAGACAAACGTAGCAAAAAGAAAAGAAAATCCATCCTCATGCATTGTCCCTTTCCTAAGAACACAGAAAATGAATGTCAGTGTAACGGTAAGTTTTGTCATTTATACATTGTTATGTACTACCTACCTTCAAGCTTTTCTATCTCCAGCCTAGTTTTCTTTATTAAAAGCTTCTTATATTCGATATCCAGCTCCAGAGTTCTCTTATATAGGGCCCTCACATTGTCTGCTCCAACCTGAAACAAATAAAAGAACATTGTCCCTTTGCAAGACACACTTGGAGGAAGTTGACGGTGTCCATTTGACTGTGTTTTAAGGTCCATTGCTTACCACGTGTCTTTGTCTTGGCCTTGAAGTGGAGGCCCTAGGCTCAGGGGGAGGAAGAAGTTCCTCTTCCTGCTGAGTTTAACACCATAGCAATTTAATCAATTGAGTCATATTTGAAATGAGCACTTTAAGGACTTGTGTCTCATGTTCAGACCACCACCATTAGCAAGTCATTACAGACACTTCAATCACAGCCACACATTCATAGACTCTCACCATCTGTGTTGCGAGTGGTAAAACAACTCAAAAGTGTACCCCCAAAACGCTCTCTGAGCAGGCAGACACAGTGTCCTGATCATCTAGGACCTCCACCTGAGGAAATAAATGGCCTATTTGATCAATATTCAGCAACCACATATGCCATACATACTGGTGTATGACTATTAGTTTCAGTGTTAACCTCTGTATGGCAGTGGGACAACAGTGGGTGGTGGCAGCAACACCACTATCTCCTGTCACTGCAGAGCACAGTAATACATTTCAATAATTCATATTCATAAAGAATTGTTGAATGAAC
Organism: Sander lucioperca; assembly: GCF_008315115.2. Classification (NCBI taxonomy): domain Eukaryota; kingdom Metazoa; phylum Chordata; class Actinopteri; order Perciformes; family Percidae; genus Sander; species Sander lucioperca. The sequence continues at coordinate 9,672,522 of NC_050180.1, forward strand.
ATGGTAACATAGATTACTTGACACATACCCTGTACATATGCCTGGGTCTGTGAGCTGCTGCCACCAGGGTCAGAAGAAATGCCCCCTTCCACACCTTCCATCAGGGGGCGACCCTGATTGCTGGAGAGGGCCAGCTCCTCAGCAGGAGTGAAGTCCTGTGGAGGAGGGCCCCCTCCAGTCTTCGTTGCCTCATTTTTCTTCCTGTTGGCTGCACGCATTTTCATTGTTCTATAGGCCCTTTGTATACCAATATCCTACAAAAAGGGACTGATCCCGCAATTCAGCCTTGTAGTTGTTGGCCTTAAAATATGTGCAAGTATTGCTACTGCTACTTACCGGTTTGAATTATGTTTTTATATTTTATTTTTTATTTGCTGGATTGGACATATGGCATGATCACCGCCACTTTTATGTGAACGCGCGCGTCTCTAGATTGGAAAAACCTGGGTTGACTGAACTAGTTGATAACCAGCGTCGTGATACAGCTTATGCGGGACCGCGTTTGTTAGGTTAGGTGAAGCCGGATAACTGAAAGAAATCCAGGACATGTTGGTCTTGATTCGTAGTACAGGCCTCTGTTCTCTTGTGACACTGAACCAGAGCAGGCTGACAAGTCACCTCTGCAATGTACTTCAAACCTTCACTGCTTAAAACTCATTCATTAAGTTTCTTAAACACACACACACACACACACACACACACACACACACACACACACACGAGCCCTGGCATGAAATGTTTGGACACCCCTGTGCCAATTTAACAGAAAGTGTTTTGAAATTTGCACCACTAAAGCATGATATCAACCGACTTCACAAGGCCCTAGGTGGGTCCTGCTTAATTAATTGTGAGCCCCTCTATTTAAGAGGATCAATCTTGTCAATCAATTTGAATGCCTTCATTAATTCATTATGCTTAAATGTGTACGTCTTAATTCATTATCCCACAGTAAGCCTGGGGCCAGGCAGTACTCTAGCAGAGAAAGGAGAGTGATTTGAGCCCCAGGGCCTCCTTGCAGCTTAATCTTTGCTTTGTGTGCAACTGCTGACTGAACCTACTATACTCTGTTTTTTTGTAAAAATGTATTTGCATGGGAAGCTACAATAATGATATTACATTAATTTTGTTCTCTCCTTATGTTGTCATTTTATATAGGCATGCAATAAGTATGTAGGCTTGTTGTTATTCATCTATAACAGCAAATATCCCGTTGTTGATGGAAATGTTAACTTTTGATCACACACACTAGTCTCGCATTGCCAGACCTTCCTCCACAGCACCGCAGTAGTTTTTCTTTTCCTAGGTAATCCTTTTCCTAATAGTTCACCTTTAACTTCTCACAAAAGTTGACTTCACTTTTTTGTAAATATTGTGTGTACGAAAAAGAAAGAAACACTCTGATCTAACAATCAGAAACTGCCTCCAGGAATCACTGTTTTCTTTTATGTAAGTCTTAGTCTGTGTGAACATACGGGAGTGGGTGCGTTAATTATAATCTCCCACATCCGGTTCTCGTCTCATAGTGGCATTGCATGTGTTGGATAAAAGACATCAGATAAATAGCCAAATGCTGCCGACGGCAGAGTCAGGCTCGTTCTCTTATCTGGATCCATTATAGTTCCTAACTTTCGCTCTGATGGTGTGTGAAAAAGAGCATGTAAAGCAATTGTGATTTTTAATCACTATTAATATCTTTGCAAATGTTACTTGTGTAATCTAACTTGATGTTTTGTCATAATTTCAATACTTTTATAATATGTTATAGAGCCTGGATTCCATCATGTGTGGTTTATCTATTTATTTTGACTATTTTTAAACTTACATGAACATGCAAAGTTGGCCTCAAAAGGTACATTGTCTCACATGGCACTGTTGTGGGTCCTCTCCCATTTGATTTAGGGCTCCAAACGGTTTGATTTGGCCAAATTTCAGGTGTTTTAGAAACCTAGGGGCCTGTGTCACAAAGCAAGTTAAGTATGGTTCTGAGTAAAGATGTTCCAATACCAGTATCTGTATTGTCTCCGATACTGCCTAAAATGCTAGTATCGGGAAGTACTGGAGTTTATGCACCGATCCAATACCACATAATACAGCCCTAAAGAAAATCTACGTTAAAGTAGTTTGTTCTTTTTCTGTTATAACTGACTGTCATACTGGATAATAAAATAAAGTACTGGGCTGTTCATTCTGTGTTTGTTCATGTTTCACAAAGAGTTTAACCTGAGCCAGACCGACAACAAAGATAGAAATCATATCACATCCATACAGGGATAGTAGTATACGGTTGTTAAAACATAATAAAATATATGACAGACTGGTATCGGATCAGTACTCGGTATCGGCCGATACGCAAGTTCAGGTATCGGGAAGCAAAAAATGGTATCGGACCATCTCTAGTTCTGAGACATTAAATATATGAAATATCACAATGTTAAGGTATGGTTCTGAAACATTAATTATATGAAATATCACAATGTTAAAAGAAGAAACAAATTAAATACCAAAGTTATAGATTATAGACACGTGGAGTTGAATAGACCTTAATACATACAATTAAAATATGTTTAATCTGTTATTTACACACAGGTGCAAGCCAATTTCCTTCGCAATTGTGTCTGTTTGGTAATGTGGCTTCAAACAAATGTGCTCATGCTGAGATGGATGGAGTAATGCAGCTGAGGATTGTTTTGGCACATCAGGTGGCGCAGTGCAATTTTGACATTAAATTGTGCTTTTGTTGGGTCTCTGGCCACAATCACGAAAGCAAACGCACAGTCATTGTCTGGCTTTAGTCGGCAGATGCGCAGACAAAGACCTCTCCAAAAGCACAAAACCCTTTCCATGTGTGTTAAATTTGCCTCTTTCACTTCGATATAACTTATGTAAACTGGCACACATTTAAATACACATCAAAAATAAAATTGATGTGATTTAAGTTGCATCCTGTTTGGTTGATTTACCTGCAGTTGTCAGATTTCAGCAAGAATTGCATGTCGTATGGTTCAGAGAATTGTAGGACCCAAATGCAGAGACAGCAGGCAAAAATGAGCTTGAGGATTTAATATCATAAAGTCCATACCAACAAAAGGAGTCCTGAACGCAGCAAAATCATTCCAGACTGTAGAGGAAGCAAAAGAACAAGATACCAAAAACTGGAACACAGAGACAACGGGGTAGACTCCACAAACTCCTTGAACAATACAATGACCTGACAACAGACAAGGAAAAACACAGAGACTAAATACAAGAGTTAACGAGCAAACAAGGGACAGGTGACACTAGGGCTCAAGAACTGGTGAAACACATCAGGGTGGGGCTGACAATCACAAAGGCGGGAAAACACAAGGCAAGATAGAAAAACAAACAAAATACACAACCATAACAACATGCGCTCAATCTGTACTCTCTAATTTAAGGAATTTGCAGTGCATGATTATACATGGGTCACAGATTTGGGTTACATTCATTAGTAAGATAAATCTTCCCACCGACATCTAAAAATACAGGTAAATTACCTTTTGTGATTTTTACAGACTAAGATGGTACACTGTTCCACACTGGAGTCTCTGCCCCCAACTGTCTTGTCATTTATAAAAATGATTTTATAATTACAAAGTGATCCTAGTCAATATGAGTCATTCTTCCTGTTTGTGAAGACACCACTCTTCTTGTGTGGCCCACTACGGCCAAACACCTTCAAAGGCTTTGCAACATGATTTATTAATGTCTTTCAGTTTTGTCTAATTTCTTTTAATCTTAAGCCTGAACTTTTATCTTGGGCACTGATGCTCTCTGTAAGTTCCCAACAAAATGTATTTGCATGGGAAGCTACAATAATGATATTACATTCATTTTGTTCTTTCCATATGTTGTCATTTTTTATATAGGCATGCAATGAGTATGTAGGCTTGTTGTTATTCATCTATAACAGCAAATATCCCATTGTTGATGGAAATGTTAACTTTTGATCACACACACACTAGTCTCGCATTGCCAGACCTTCCTCCACAGCACTGCAGAGGAGTCCACACAACATTCCGTAATGAGAGAAAAACATGCTCTGATTTATTCGTTTTCCTTAAACCAATCACAATCGACAAAACTCAGATTGGACAGAAAATTCTAGCTAACTGTCTGGATTTACCCTGCAGAGATTTATACGGCCTCATTTATAAAACTGTGCGTCGAATTTGCGTCAGAAGTGGCGTACGGACGAAACGTAGGACGTGCATACGCACAGAAATATTCTGATTTATGAAACCGTGCGCACACACGTCCTACGCCAGTTCAGCCTGGTCTCACAGAATTCCATGAAATGATCACGAACTGTTAACAGCGCATTACGTAGTGGTGGCACGGAATGTGTGAAAATTCCATGTGGCCACCACGGAAAACAATGCCAAAGTAAAGTCAATGAGAAGATGACGTAGCATTAGGAGCGAGTACGGTAGCGAGTAGTATGAAAGCCTGAAAATCCACGTAGGGAGGTTGGTTGGGGTGGTGGATGGGTCAAACAACACAGGACTTTCACCCAGGAGACCGGGGATCGTGTCCCACGTGTCACGATTCCTAAACCCAACCGTCCCATTCTTCTTTTCCTAAACCCAACGCCACGTGTCATGGAAACGTAAGCCCACCCACGACCTTTTCCTTAACTTAAGGGGCCATGTTCATTTCATGGAATTCTTCCGTGGGCCCATCACGGAATTTTAAGGGGCCGTGTTCATTTCACGGAATTCTTCCGTGGGCCCATCACAGAATTTTAAGGGGCCGTGTTCATTTCACGGAATTCTGTGCGATCAGGTTGGCCAGTTAACCTTTATAAATCACAAAATGCAAAATCAGCCATTGTGCACCATTACGCAGGCGTGCCTAAACGATCTTAAGCCATAAAAGTAAACACTATAAAACACTGATATATATGATGACCATATTAAAGCGACGTGCTCCGCCAGACGGAGGCATCAAAAACAGCATCAGTGTAAATATTATTTGTCCTGATTATTGTAATATTTATGAGTAAATTCCATAACATGCCTATATAATTACAGCACATATTTGCGTTTTCTTTTTGCAAATATATCTTCATTTGAATTTACGAAAGTATCTTGTTTTTCACCGTAGTTTGATCAAACAGGTGTAAGTGTAGGATATTAATTGTAAAAATGGCTTTTTGAATTCTTCATATTATTGATGAGAGGCACTATTGAGATTTATTTATTTTTTTGGAACGTGTTGCAGGCATCAAATTCAAGAGTGAATATTTGCAAAAAAACTAAGTTTATCAGTTTGAACATTAATTATCTTGTATTTGTAGTGTATTAAATATAGGTTGAAAAGGATCTGCATTGTATTCTGTTTTTATTTACGTTTTACACAACGTCCCAACTTCATTGGAATTGGGGTTTGTAAATCGACCGGAGTTTAGAATGCCAGCACAAAGAAAGTGGAAGGGGACGGACATCCGGTGGAATTTCCGGTGGCACCTGAACAATCCCGGAGGTGAAACGTTGTGGATATAGACTACACTCACACACATTCAGATATTCAGGTTATAAGACAGCAGGTACAGTCCCGGCGTTATGGGCGGGCTTTAGGGGGCCGGGCCCGCCCCCAGAGTCTGCTGTGCCCGCCCTGGACGGACGAGCCCTTTTTTAACTGACAAGCTTGATTGGTTTGTCAAAACTGATGCGGTTCAAATGGAAATTGACATGCAGCCTGCATGTCAGGAAGCTATCGGGAATTTGTATGAGAGAATAGGTAGCTTAATGTAAACTAAAGAGATAATTTAGGCTATGGATATATGGCGTTTCCTTAATGTTAATCAACGAGCTCCAAGGTTGGTGGAAGAAATTGACAAAGACGGCAAAAGTACAGGGAGTAACGTTAGTTCTGAAGTTGTCACTGCCATAGCTAGCATTAGCCACGGTGCTGCTAGCCGACACTGTAACCCAAAGCAAGGGTTGTGTGCAATAGTTGTATGTTTAGTGTACATACTGCGCAGTGAAAATTAAGTCACTCTGCTGTTATGCTGTTTCAATACCAAATAAAATCTGTTAAACGTGTAGACCTGTATGCATTCATTCAATGCTCATTTGCAAGATAATTAACATAATGTTACATGATGAGATTTATTTAATTTGTGCCCCCCCAAAAATAATGGCATGCCCGTCCGTGAATTTGTGTCTGGAGCCGGGTCTGAGCAGGTACATCTAAGGACTGTTAAAATCAAGCTTCAATTATGTAAAACAGCCATGTCAGAACACTTGCTATTACAGGTTTCTTTGTTAAATGCAATTTTGTGCGTTTGTTCAAAGCTCTAAGACTGATCATTCGCTGAGAAATTGAGGCATGATAAATGATCTATAATCTTAACTAATGGCCGAATGAACAACATGTAATGACAATAATTTGAAAGCGACCCGACAAAAAAAAAAAAGATGAGCGTGTGTCAAGTTTGACAAAAGTGTGAACCTAGTATTAGTATACTAACTATATCAGTTACACTACGTTTGACACTTGGGGCTTACATTACATTTTCAATGTAATGGACAAACACTTTTTATACAGCAAAATAATACCATGGACTTTATTAAGTAAACCTTTCCTGTGGTCTAGGTAAAACAAATCTGCATTTAAGATAGGTGTGTTTTCTCCATAAGGGATTTTACATGAAATGAGCAGGCACTTAAAAAGCATGTGTGACTATTTTTAGTTCCAGTAGTGTAATTCAATATGCTCCCCATGGAAGCATTCTTTTCCATATTATATAATATTTCCCTATGCGAGGAATGTATCCTCTTTACAGAAGAACATGCAAACTCCACACAAAAACGACAATTCCTCACAATAGCTCATAACTTCAGAGCAGAAATATGTACTCAACACTGTTAAACATGTTTTATAGGCTGAGGTCAAAAATGAACTGATTAGGTATGACCTGTAATCTAGTCAATATACAGTATATAGGAAAGGTCACGCCTACACATAATTTGAAATTGCTTTTTTAAACTGAGGCAGTGCCGAAATATGACTCTGAATCAACCAAATTATCAAACTGCTTCACAGACTAATGAAGTGCAGTCTTGATTCTGACACTGACATACCCACTGTAAAACGAAACCTGGTAAAAGGTTATAATCAGAGCCAGTCCACAGTGGCGACACAGACCTGTGATACATGGACTCTAAATGTGTTGTTTAGTTTCAGTTTGTGTCGGTCAGTGTATGTTTGTTTGTGTGTGTGTGTGTGTGTGTGTGTGTGTGTGTGTGTGTGTGTGTGTGTGTGTGTGTGTGTGTGTGTGTGTACTGGAAATGGTGGTGGTTGGAGTTGGACAGTTACCATGCTGACTTTGAGATGCAAAGGGCTTTAAATTATGCAGTACTGAGCTCCTTCAGCAAATAGACAACCAATGAACTGCCTGATCTGTGAATGTGAGAAGCAACCTTAAGTTGGCTCACGCTTGTGGGAGTGCTTGCTGTAAGAGGGCAACTAGTGAGTTGGGTTTCTCATAACGTATCAGCAGCTGCAGTGTTGTAATAATTGAAAAATCCCTGAGTACCTGGAAGGAGTTGAAGAACAGCTCACAGTACATGCGGACCTCCCAGCTCGGCCCCTCAAATGTAAGAGGCATCCCAACAAAGATGATGTAGTGGATGCCAAACACCAGCACTAACACAAAGGTGGATTTCGCCAGTTTCCTATGGAGGGACACACACACACACACACACACACACACACACACACAAATATGTAAAGAGTGCAGAGCTCATCTGCTTTGGATTTTTGTGGTTGAGACCAGTATCATTATTTGAGAATAATAACCATTAAATAATGGTATATCGGCCTATTTCTTTTTACATTTTTATACATTAAACAGATGCAATAGTACACATTAAAAGTTGTGATTATGACATGTCTGTGGCTGGATTTATGATTCATTATTGAATAAGGCTGGGTATCGTTCAAAGATACCAATACCATGACTTCGATACCGGTTCCTAAATTATACCAATTTCATAAAACAAAAAGAAATAACATTACGGCACAAATCTTCTTATTTATTTTTCAGCTCCTACTACGTGAGCCCCGTCTCAGTGTGTAACGTAGAGTTTTTCCTGCGTGTCTCTGCGACATGTAAAGTTAGACAGCCAATCACAAATATTATTAGATCTTGGTAGAAGCATGCTGCGTGCTTATTGGCTCACTGACGCTGATGAGATTTACTCCTTAGGTATTGAAATTGGGTATTGAATGACGAGGCATTTTTCAATACTCGATACTTAAGAGGCAATTTGGTCAGTGCCTAAAAAGTATTAAATTCGGTACCCAGCCCTATTATTGAAGATGATCATAACAGTGCATTTAATATCCCTGGAAAATATATTATAAATAAATAAGAACTACTAACAAAAACACTAAGAAAACAAAAATGTAAAATGCTGTAATATAACTTTAACATGTATGTTTAATATGTACGTATGTGGTTGAACCATTTGGAGTTTAATAAGGAATTGGTATTTGTCAGAGCAAAACCAACTTAGCAAAAGCATTAAATCGGCAGCTTCATGTGTGTGAATGCAAAAACAAAAATGTATGCGATGCAAGTTTTCATTCTTTGTAAACAATTTAAGTTTAACATCACACTACAGAACAATATATACACATACATACATACATACATATATATATATATATATATATATATATATATATATATATATATATACACATACATACATACATACATATATATATATATATATGTATATATATGTGTATATATATATATATATGTATGTATATATATATATATATATATATATATATACACACACATATACACATACATACACATATATATACATATATATATATATATATATATATATATATATATATATATATATATATATATATATACATATATATACATATATATATATACGACAGGCACAAGCAAACACACAAAACGATCTGACACAACACAAAGGGAACACAGAGGCTAAATACAAGAGGTAATGAGCAAATAAGGGACAGGTGATACAGCAGGTGAAACACATCAGGGCGGGGCAGAACAAGCGGGAAAACACAGGAAGTAAAACTAGACATGACAAGACAGAAAACCATACTATCAAAATAAAACAGGAAACAGAAATATACACAATCCACAGAATACACAATCACAATAAGACAAAATATAGGACCAAAATACCAGACCAAAATAGAACAAAGTACAAAGCAAATACCAAAACCATAACACATTTCTCTGTTTGTTCATCTCACTTCAATTTTATTGCTGAAAAATGGGATTGTCAAGCAGACAAACTGACCAACACATATACTACACGCATAACATACGTGTTATACGTATAATAATAGATCGATACTTGGCGTCTCTGTATCGATACAGTATTGCCACGGAAAATATCGCGATACTATGCTGCATCGATTTTTTTCTCCCACCCCTACTAAATACTGAAATCAGTGATGGTTTTTTGTTGCCAAGCTCACATTTCATCACCAGATTGTAGGAAAAGTACTTTTAGAAGAGAATTCCTATAGAGGGTTTTCACTGACGTCACGTTCTGGGCGGTAACCTGGATGCGCGGCCATGTTGGAGGCACTCGGTGTAAACAAGTGAATGGAGTAATGGAGTATTGTGCACTTTGGATGCTTTAATACTTTATATCTAAACAACAGAAAAGCTCATCAAAACGCATCCAAGATGCAAAGGCATGGAAGGACTTGGACCACAAGAAAAGGCGCGATATTTTGAGAAATTACAGTTTACTGGCGGTGCAGATCCCTACAAGTTGGCTCCCTCTTCTTGGATCCATGGCGACCCGGTGATTCTTCCTTCAGTTGCATATCCCGATATAGTCAACTACCTGTTTTTTTCGCCGAGCCCATACACAGCGGAAGACCTTAAATCCTACAAAAGTTTGGAGGCTTATAACCAGATGGTGTGTGGATGGGTGAGGGAGACGCAGTACCAAGTCATTAACGACCGTTGTGTTGTGAAGGCCTGAGTAAGTAATGCAATAACGTCTTTAACCAACCTAACCTTAACTGTATGATATCATTGTGATACTCAAGGTGTAGCCAAGTGACTCTCAATCGTTTATTTTCATTTCAAAGACCGAACAAGACAGATTTTTCCCTCGTAGGTCCTGGTTGAGCTTTGCCAACCACAAGCGCCTCCTTTCCTCTGATAACTTCTGGCATTCCTCTCCCTGGTTTTTAATAACTTTTGGAAGTCGATAATATTCCAAATGTTTTTCTTGGTCTGACCTATTGGTACAACCTAAAACACAGCAATAATTAACCATTTTCCTTGACGTCGTTCGGGATCTACTTCAGTGCCTGTGCTTTGTTGTGATGCGGAGTACCTCCAACATGGCGACTTCGGGTCTGATGACACGTCGTGAAAACCCTCTATTGCTTCCTCAGCTCTGCTTATAGACGGCAACTGCACTTTTTTCAGCTTCTTGTTGTGGCTTAGTGTTAAGGGAACCTCCATTATAAATCCTGACTAACTCTGGGTCTCTATTTCCCAAGGCATATAACAGCTTTTTGATATTTTGCCAACTTCAGTAATTTACACATCTAAATCAAGAATTGACAGATGAGTAAGTTTGTTCTTTAAAATAACGTTTGTTTTTTTCTCCAGGGACTATTTCCTGGTGGAGACATATATTTTTAGTTGAGGTGTCTTTAATGCTTTGACTAGTTATAGACATTCTACATAATCCTAGAGCATTGTGTGCTGCTTTGTGCGCTTTGCTCCACAGTTCAAAAAAAACATTTTCATTATGTTTCTAATATTCCAATCACTGCAGACCACAGTTAATTGCAATACAACATCTGGAATACAATATGAACACACGAGGAGGTGTGTTACATGTGCACAGTGATCCTTTCAAGCAATATCTGAAAAGGATGAGCATTACAAACACAATGTTAACTTGTTAAAATGTTAAGCGTCTGCATACAGTACATCTCTCTTATGTTCTAACAAATCTCAGTGTCACACAGCAATCAAATAAGCACAGAAAATAATGCAGGGTTCTTCATTTACTCCTTTTAATTTCTGAGGACCATCTGGATGGTATCTATCAGCAGCTCGGGGCATGCAATCAACCTGACAGAAGTGAAGATTCCTGATTAAAAAGCAGTGTTTTTTGCAGTTAGTCTGCAGAAGGAATTTTACATTGTTATATATCTACAATCCATTAAAGTTCAGGTGAGAACTTAAGCTTCTTGTCTTAATGTAATGATCCATTCTGGAAATAAAATGAAGTGCTTTGTAGCCTGCTGCATCCATTCAAACTCTGCTGAAAATGTAAGGAGTCCATTGTAAAGTGCACGGAAATGTTAACGACGACTCCAGGCAAAGGAAATTCACTGCAGGATGGTGACTATCCTCTTTATGGGAGCAATTTTGATAACCATATCTGTATGATGAACTACCTGAATGGAGAGTATGTGCTTTCATTCACCATGGTGCGTCCAGTCACTGAACAGAATTGTAGGAATTCTCAGCAGGCTGTTTATCTTTGGATGTGAGAGGGAACTGAACTGTCTCCTACTCCCTTCAGCTGTGACAGTAATACACTGTGGCAGCTGTAATCTGTCACAAGCATGTGCATTTCAGTTTACTATTAGCATAATACAATTTGTCCGTTAATTCTAATCAAAACATTATTTCAGCCAGTTAAATACCTGCATACATTTTATTATTGCAAAACAAAACCAATCTTCCCCGTCTCTTTCTCTTATTGTAGCATTTCTGGTTCAACTGCTGAAAATGTGAAAATAAGGAATAAACAATGTTCAGCCTAGGTAAAATAAGGGTAACGTAATGCAATCTAAAATGCAAATTGCAGTCAGTTTCAATCTTTTTTTTTAACAATGACATTTTTAAAATTGCTTCCACAGCATCCAAGGTAAACAGGTTGAAGGCTTCTGATTATTTTTCATCGGAACATTTTTGGTTTGGCTTGTTATATATAATCGTCCAATTAAGTGATATATGCATGCTATCTGCATTTTTACAATACTGTAAGTCATGATTAAAAAAAATAAATGTTATGAAAAATTACATAAGATTTAAAAACCACAATTTCTTTAATCATGGTCACTAAATGTATGCATTATAATATTCAATAATAATAACAATGTTCATTTTATGATCTCAGGGATATAATAACTGATGGAACTGATGGCCAGAGCTTTAGAAATAAAACATAAGTTTAATAAAATGTAGTGTTTGCTTTAATTACCAGCAAGGTACTGGGACCGTCATATTGTTAGTGGGTAAGTTTAATCACCATTGAAAATCTGTCTCATTCTTTGAAAGTTCTATTCACTTTAACATTTTTCAAAAGAAATGTGATGCAGCTATCATCCCTCGCCCGCTTCCTTTCTCTGTACATCCTTTTTTGGGAACCCTGCTTCACTTTTGTCTTTCTTTATGAAATGTGCTGTATTTGGCTTGCATTGATATTCCAGCACGGCTTCCAGGTTACTGATCACTATAATCTTTTCTGATTAAATGTCTAATCATCTGCACAAAACAACCTCGCTTGCAGCATTTAACACAGTGCTCTTTTTAGAAAATGCACTGTAATTATAATGTTTTTATCTGACACATGCTCGCACCAGCAGGGAAGTATAATCTGTGTGTGTGTGTGTGTGTGTGTGTGTGTGTGTGTGTGTGTGTGTGTGTGTGTGTGTGTGTGTGTGTGTGTGCGTAAACGCTAATGTGTAACATTAATTCCATGTAACCACGAACGTGGTGAGATACACGAGAATTATTGCTCGGTCAGATATCATAAACGGTTTCACCAAATCCATATCTTTTTTCCGGTTTTGAGTCGGTTTAACTGTGATTGGCACAGCTGTCTAGAACTATAAGACCAGTGATATGACTGAGAATATTTAATAATAACATTCACCAGACATGCTGACGCCTGGGTTAAGGGTCACAGGTGCGCACGCATGTGCCATGCAGATGCACACTCACCCCTGTTTATGAGTCAAACAAGTCTACATGACTGAGTTGTAATCAAACAGACGCACATACATACACACACCTGTAACTTTTATTAAATAATCACACAAGAGTATGTACGTGCCTCTTGTCCTCCTGTGATGCTTTCCACCCCCAATACCGGTGCATGAGTTATACATGTTTAGACACACAGACACACATAACTGGTGTGTGCTTGTGTCTAAACATGTATAACATGTTTTTTTTTACAGGGTCGCATTGTGGGGAGTTCACTACTTGTTTCATAACAAAATGCAATTTCCAAGTGATATCTTCGGCCAGGGAGAGGGTTGGGTTAAGTGTTGGGGGTGGGCATGTAGTGGTAATGGATAATGTTAGTGTAAGTGCAGGGGTGTAGTGCTGCTGTAGCACACCGGAACAACGCTCTGCCACTTTTTGTTTTTCCCAGTGAGCAATAATCCAGTTGAAATTCACATTTTGTAAGTGCTTGAAGACCGAAGAAGTGTCTTTCATGTAAGAGAGACAATAAAAACAAATGGAATTGTACTGTATTCATATGTAAGAGTCGGTGAGAAACACATACATTTCTTTATAAAATGTGTCACCATTTAAAACCTAATTTCATAAAGGGAATACAAAAAGTAAATCTACTCTACCTATAAAGCACAAATCTCAGGCTATGTCTTTGATTGTTGATTTTGGTCTTTTAATGGGATTTGTTAACAATAACAAAAACATAGAATAACACCAGCCTTATCCTCTAAGGTTGAAAATGACCTGCGTCCTCACTCTACAAAACTTTTGGCTCATTATGAAAGTTCTTGGCCTATGCTGAACAGCTAACTCTCTTCCCTCACCCCCCACCCCCACCCCCTCTCAGTGCACAAACAACAACATTATGCATTCAGCAGTCATATGGCAAGGACATATTCTGGTTATTCCACTTGTTCTTAACAATTTAAACCTCCATTCTGTCACCTTCTCTAATCACTATAGTCACTTAACATTATCGTATCTGAACACAGAATGTTTCACACAAATCTGCAGCACACAGTTTAGGTCAAACTCCAACCTTGGACATAAAGAGGACAGCTGGTTTTATAGATACAGTCAGTTTAGTACAAACCTGTACTGTTTCCTGGTGTCGAATCTCCCTGCGTTTGTCTCTCGGATTTTAGTGGCCAACACTCGTACGATGTTCACAAACAAGATGAAGTTGAGCTGAAACAAAAGAACAGAGATGGAAAGCTCTTCATTTATGCAGTACATGTAAGAGATTTTAGTTATTGTTGCTATAAATAATGTATTTTGGAAAATAAAAGTTCATTTTTAATTGTTAATGACTGGCTTTTAAAGACTATATGTACATTTGTCACAATATTTATGAGTAGAATGGGACAAGTATTATTATTATATTAATTAATTAATTAATAATATAATAATAATAATTATTATTATATTATTATTAGGGCTGTCAATCGATTAAAAAATGTAATCTAATTAATTACATACTCTGTGATTAATTAATCGAAATTAATCGCATACATAATTAACGGTGCCTGAACCGATACTTTTTAAGAAAGTAAAAAAAGAAAAAAAAAAAGAAAGGTACTAAACAACAGTCGGTGACATTAAAGAACGGCTTGTTTATTGCTAAGGCCATATGGTCAAAATGAAATGATTTAATAATAATGTATAACAATAACAATAATTTATTTCACTAGTAAATTGCTGTTGAACGACAAAAACAACCACCAGATGGGAAAAGGACATTTACAATAACTTCAAATGCACCACGAGGCTGTAGTTTACCAGTTTCATTGAACGCACCGTCTGTGTTGTTTCTCCGACGACAGCTACAGATTGTTACATACCGGTGTTGAATCCTCTACAGTTAAACACAGTCAAACTTTACACCATTTAGCGTTAGCTGTCAGTATTTTAACCGTGTTTAATCCAGCTACTAGCTAGCGGTAGGCTAACGTTAGCTGCTGTCGAGTATAGTGTTAACTAGCGTCACATACAGCGGTGTTTGTGTTGCCTGTCTGTTTCAGAGCATCAGAGAGAAGCGCAGACATATCAGTGGTACCAGATTTCGGTAGCCAGGGTTGGCAGGAAGAAGATTTTTACAAGTAAATGTTCCAATTAATGATCCAGGCAGCACATTCTCATCTCCCTCCTTCATTTTACAGTCCAATGGTGGCTACATCGGCTCCAGGTCAAACATCAATATGGAATGGATTAATCTGCGTTATTTGTTTTGACAGCCCTAATTATTATATTCTATATCATCCTTTCAATCCTATCTTGCAGCTGCATACATTTGTCATGAATAAAAAGTTTTTGTCTATTCTTTATCTCCTCCATTTATCCTTCATTATTATCATACATAAATCAAAAGACAAACAACTTGACTAGAGTGATTATGCTTGACAGTATCAAGGAGGAAATGCTTCTCTTATAATTAGTATGCATCTTCATACAGTTATACATTCAGTTTCAAGTTCTGTCTGACCCTGAAAACCCAGAAATATGTGTAAAGTGAACCCACACACAACGCCATATTATTACTTTTCCAAACAATATTGGTCATTAAGGACTGTGATGACTATTAATGCCATCTAATCACGTCTTTGTAAATAAGATAAACTCAAACCATGCGCTTGGCACACAGAGCTTATGAGATATCTGTTCCAATTTCTGTAACTATAACAGTATGTGACAGGTGTTTGGCATATAATTTACCGCAATGTGAATCCATTTTTAAATTGTCTGTGGATGAGTTTCTTTTGAGTGATGGTAAACTGATGATGTAAACATCTAGCTGTAAATCAATTGCAAATTCATGTTTTGCAATAAATCACACTCCATCTTCTTTTGAAGAGCTTGTCAACAAACTGCACTGCAAAATGTCAATTTATTGTAGACCCACACACACAACAATCAAGAAAACACTTTGGGTATACTATAGATACTATAGTATTGATGCACAATCAAACTTTATATCAAATAAACTATTTAGTATAAACCTGTTATATAAAGCATTTATAAGAAATAAAATACTCAATATATAATTATTAACTTTCCGTTTCCTATCATCCAGCGGATTGCTCCGAGCTCTGTGCGCTGACACCACAGAGGGAAAGCAAACACCGTTTACCTACACCTACTGCCACATAAAGATGACACAGAGCTGGATGGAAATCGGCAAAGTATACTTTGTATAAACAAGCTTTGCAACTACTACAGCCTGTTTTCCCTAAAATGTGCTTTTTGGTAAATGTTTTAGCTAAAAGTTAATAATAGAGCTGGATTGAAATCAGCAAAGTATCCTTTCAAGTCAGGTATTTTGGGCTTTAAATTGCTAAAATCAAATGCCATTTTCTACCAACAAAAATTCAAACTTTTTGAAATATAAATAATAATTAGAAGTATAGATTCAATGACAGAACATCTTAAGGTTTACGAAGACTGAGCTATATATGAGAAATTAATGTCTAAACCAAATTTCATACCAACCAACCCAAAGTTCAGTAGGATCCATCCTCTGAAACAGACGATACAGGCAACACAAAACGGTTAAAATGCTGACAGCTAACGCTAAATGGTGTAAAGTTTGACTGTGTTTAACTGTAGAGGATTCAACACCGGTATGTAACAATCTGCAGCTGCCGTCGGAAAAACAACACAGACGTTCAATGAAACTGGTAAACTACAGCCTCGTGGTGCATTTGAAGTTATTGTAAATGTCCTTTTCCCATCTGGTGGTTGTTTTTGTCGTTCAACAGCAATTTACTAGTGAAATAAGTTATTGTTATTGTTATACATTATTATTAAATCATTTAATTTTGACCATATGGCCTTAGCAATAAACAAGCCGTTCTTTAATGTCACCGACTGTTGTTTAGTACCCTTTTTTTTTCTTTTCTTTTTTTACTTTCTTAAAAAGTATCGGTTCAGGCACCGTTAATTATGTATGCGATTAATTTCAATTAATTAATCACAGAGTATGTAATTAATTAGATTACATTTTTTAATCGATTGACAGCCCTAAAACAAATACATACAGTACAGAGATTGAATGCCATAGAACTTCCTTTTATTATCTACTGTAGTTTGACAGTCAGTCATAACGGAAAAAGAACATAAACTAATTTAAAGCATTTCTTTGGGGGGACAAAATGACGTAATATCGGATTGGTGCATAGACTCACTTACTTACAGATTCCAGCATTTAAGGCAGTATCAGAGGCATTTCTGATACTGGTATTGACAAAACTCCATTAAAAGCTATATATATTCACTGCATTAGTGCACAAGGATTGTTTAATTGAATCTACAACATAGCATGTGCTCTCATGTCTGCAGGTCGACAGGTGTGCGAAAGCAATGCTGTATCATCAGAATCTGCAGGAGATTTTTTAAATCACAGCTTCGTAGCAACTTAACTCAATCAGCAGAAAGGCACAGACGACTCAGCGTAGAACAACAAATGTCTTTCAACAAATGTATCATTTTTCGTTTAGTTTGGTCATTAATTTATTCAGGAACGGGCAGACAGGACAGTCTGTTTTTAATGATGTGTCTCCCCTGCTTCTCTTTTTCTTTGTCCAAGTATCTCATCACTTATTCTCTGTGTTGCTCCTTCCTTTTTGAGGACAAAAGAGATCATTAAAAACTTGCATGATCAACCAACTCTGAGGTTACTTTCTTCCTTAGGGTTAATTGTGCTCAGATGTTTTTGGCTTTAGTTGGCTACACCATGGTCTGCACCCTGTAGGCGTAGATTATTTAGTTCATACTAACAGATACAACACATACACATATGGTCTCTTTTTCTAGTTCTCTTTGTAGCTATTTTCAGAGTTGAAGAATAGTTTTATGCCTCTACGCCAGTGATAGCCGTGGCTGGAGGCATTATGTTTTCGGATTGTCCGTCCATCCCGTTCTCGTGAACAGGATATCTCAGGACCCCCTGGAAAGAATGTTTTTAAATTTGGAACAACCGTCCACTTGGACTCAAGGATGAACTGATTGGTATTCCTACACTAATTATGACAACATTTGACACCATGTCTAATAGGATAAAACAGTGATCGTCAACTGGCGGCCCGCGGGACAGATCCGGCCCGCCAAAGCTTTTAGTCTGGCCCGCAGAATAATCACGAATTCAGAAAATGTAAAGAGGAAAAAATGCGTTCTGTTATTTAGCATTACAAGCATTTACAGCAGGTAACATTACACAGGTAGAGCACCAACGCAGCCCCTGTATTTGCATCTCTATTCACATGCTGATCCTGTACAGCAATGCCTGTGCTCCACACACACAGCTGAGCCGAGATGTGTGTGCGTTAAAACACGCAGTACCTGACTGGGAACGATACAAAGAGGATTACCAATGGCTGCTGGGGCAGATGCACTCACGCTAGTCTTGTTACTGTAAGTAGGCTACAATAAAACCTTTGTGAGTAAAAAGTCCATACTTATCAATGCACTCACCTGTAAAGACAGGCATAAAAATGTAGAAAGCGATATTTCAATCTGCTCTGTCTGCTCAGTTCACCGCGCTGTTTTACATGAACACAGCTCTACTCTGCAAATAGAGAATTTTTACAAACAAGCTAAAACAAAAGCTGTCGGTTTGTAGTCTAACTGTTTATCTTAGTTTGCTGGGAATCTTGAAATTTGGACAAATTCTTATAAATTTAACTGCTGGCTGAACGAACCATCCTCTCCGCTGGAGCAGTCAATCTATGGATGTATTAAGACCAAAACATATACATGTGGCTACTTAATATGCACGTGAATGATGTGACCATTATGTTCTTCATTCTTGATGATGATGCTGGGTGTATTATTTTGCAACAACATTGTTTCATTGCAAATGGGCATAGGTGACGAATGCATAGCCTGCTTATCTGTCCATTCATCATTAAAGCTGGGCTTTTCCACATCAACTTTTCGCTTCAGCCTGTTTGACAGTGACATTCTTACCTGACAACAGCCGTTTCTTTCTGCAAGCATTTTCCACCAATCAGGACGCTGCATACTACAACCATGTTTCCTAATCACAGACTTTAACCATCACTCCTCAGTGAACTGCCTCATAGTCTGAGATCTTTTAAAGAGCTAGTTATCAGTATGGAGTTTCCATGTTTTTTAGGAGTTTGCTCACACTAATACATGTAAAAAAAAAATATATATATATATATATATATATATATATATATATATATATATATATAAAATATATATATATATGTGCCGTCTTCGGTATTGCTCTATACACTGACAGCCAGCTAAACTCTCTCCTAACATCAAGACTCTGAAGACAGTCATTCCCACGTCCACAGATTTATTGACGTTGCAAGGAAAATGTGAAACTGTAACATACAAAAACAGACTAATCAATTCTATGCTAGCTTTTAACATACAATCTAGCCTATGTTCAGAATGTAATTTCATCAATTACTTATAGTTGCCTAGCAACCATGCAACATTAGTCACAGCACCAACGCCAGCGATCACGGACATTTCTAATATAAACTTAACACAAAATAACACTGACATCAAACTAATGATCTATGAATCTATGTAATTATTTAAAAACAGTGAATGAATACATACCAACGATGCTACTCTAGCCATAAATGTAGGCGAATGTAACTGTAGTTGGCTTGCTACACTTATAACCATAAATCACTGAACCGTTTGTTTGTAGCGTTCGTTTACTTCCTAACTACCGCTCACGCGACATAGCGGTTACTAGCTGAGAGTCTTAAAGTGACAGTAACATAAATAGAGAACTCATTAAGACTTGAGGCAAATTAACTTCTAACTTTTAACATCTTATTTATAACAAAACACTCCCCACCTGACATGAATACACGTCACCCAACAATCTAAGCACAGTCCATTTACTTAAACATCTGGAGGTAGGAGAAGCACTATTTCAGTGACTGGCCTAAGAAAGAGAACAGTCCCTTCTGGTTTAATAACCTTCACCTCAACCTGTCGCACTTTCCCATCTTTGCTAGGGAAAGTCTGAGTTATCAGTCCAAGAGGCCATTCATTTCTTGGTACTTGGCTGTTCCTGAGGAGAACAACACATCCTGGCTGGATGTTTGGATGGGTGGCCTGCCACTTTTTGCGGGCCTGCAGTGTTGGGAGGAATTGCTTCCTCCAGCGGTCCCAAAAGGTGTTGGACAGGTGTTGGACCTGTCGCCACTGGGACTTGTAGAGGTTCGTAACTCCAAACTCGCCAGCAGGAGCAGGAACAATGTTCACCTTTTGTGTGAGAAGAGCAGCTGGTGTGAGTATGAACAAGTCATCAGGGTCTGTGGTTACAGGAACAAGAGGCCTGGCGTTGATGATTGCTGCCACTTCTGCCATGAAAGTCACCAGCACTTCATGTGTAAGTTTGTTTTTCAGCTGTAGAAACATTGAGTCCAGAATTCTCCTGGCAAGTCCGATCATTCTTTCCCAAGCGCCACCACAGTGGGATGCATGTGGAGGATTAAAGATCCAAGTGCAGCCTTGGTCTGACAGGTAAGTCTTCACAGCAGTGCTCTCGATGTTTGAAGGTATCTTTAAGTCTTTACAGGCGCCGACGAAGTTCGTGCCACGGTCTGAACGGATGTGTTTGACCGGCCCGCGCACAGCAAGGAAACGCCGTAGCGCATTGATGAAGCTGGATGTGTCGAGGGATTCTATGACTTCAATGTGCACGGCTCTTATGCTCATGCACGTAAAGATCACCGCCCACCGTTTACTTTGTGCAAATCCACCTCTGGTCCTACGTGAGGAGACATGCCAAGGGCCAAACACGTCTAGACCGACATTTGTGAATGGAGGGTCTGTTGACAGACGATCAGGTGGCAGACTAGCCATTTTCTGGATGCTGAGTGGAGCTCTGAGCCTCCTGCAGGTTACACATTGGTGGATAATGCTGCTCACTCTTTTCTTCCCACCAACGATCTAGAAGCCAGCTGAACGGACAGACCCTTCTGTAAAGTGACGGCCTTGGTGGTGGATCTGCTCGTGGTGGTGTCTGATGAGCAAAACTGTAATGTGATGCTGGCCAGGGATAATCAATGGAGTCTTTTCACTCTGATCAAGGCTTGAGTGGTGAAGACGACCTCCGACTCTTAGAAGGCCATGAGTGTCAATGAAGGGATCCAGATTTTTCAAAGGACTGATTTTTGGTATCCTCTCTTGTTTTTGGATACATTTGATATCTTGGCCATAGACTTCCTGTTGTACAGCTTGGATGATTATGGCTGAAGCTTGACTGGATTCTTCAACAGAAAGTTCTCCTTTGCAGTAATGCCAGCTCTTACAGGCGCCATTTTCTCTCTGGGTTGTCTTACAATGACAAGCTATGTGGACAAGGCGAGTCAGTGCACAACACAGGGACTTCCAAGTCGAAAACCTGGCAAAGCGTTGAGAACCAAGCTGCTTGTGTGAGGCTGTAGTGCTGAAGGTGGACACTTCATGTGTGTCTGGATCTGAGCTTGGATCAATGAGGTTGTAAGCGCCTTCAGAGGTGCTGGGCTCTGGTCTGGACAGGAGCTTGGGTCCACTCAGCCAGTTGGTATTTTTTAGGTGGGCAGCAGGGACAGAGCGTGTTGCATGATCTGCAGGGTTCTGATCTGTTGGTACATAGCGCCACTGGTCTGGACGAGATGATCTTCGGATGCGTAACACTCGGTTGCTGACATAAACATAAAAGCGCCTGGTCTCGTTGCAGATATAGCCCAGGACCACTTTGCTGTCTGAGTAGTAGGTTACGGCATTGAGTTGAAGATCTAGTTCTGCTGAGATCAGGTCTGCTAACTCGACAGCAAGCACTGCTGCGCAGAGTTCCAGTCTTGGCACTGTTTGCTCAGGGCAAGGTGCCAGCTTGGCTTTCCCCATTACAAATCCAACCTGGATGTTCCCACCAGTGTCTGTGACTTTTAAGTAGGACACAGCAGCGATGGCTTTCACTGATGCGTCGCAAAAGACACACAATTCTCTTCTGCTGGCTGCTGACGGTGAAGCTGCTGTGTAGCGTCTGGGGATGGAAAGCTCAGACAGCTCGGACAAGGAGGTTCTCCATGAAGTCCAGGCAGCCTCCATTTCTTGAGGCAATGGAGCGTCCCAGTCACCATTCTCAGCAGTAAGCTCTCGCAGGATAGCCTTGCCTTGGATTGTGACTGGCGCAACAAATCCAAGCGGGTCATAGAGGCTATTGATCATTGACAAGACACCACGCCGGGTGTAAGGCTTCATCTCATTGAAGACATCGAAGAGGAAACAGTCTGTGTGGAGGTTCCAATTAAGTCCAAGGCTGCGTTGCATTGGTGGCATGTCTGCATCAAGATCCAGGTCTTTGAGGTCGCTTGCATGATCGCTGGATGGAAATGCGTCCATGACCTCTTTGCTATTTGCTGCGATCTTGTACAGTCTCAGATTCGACCTTGAGAGAACATCCTTTGTCTTTTTTAACAGATCTATAGCAGCTTCAGCTGTAGGCAAGGACTTCAGGCCATCATCTACATAGAAGTCGCGCATCACAAAGTGCCTTACGTCTGGGTCGATGTGGAACTCGCTGACTTGGACAGACTGGTGCAGGCCATGAATAGCCACTGCAGGTGATGGGCTGTTATCGAAGACATGGACCCTCATGCGGTAATCTACAACTGCTTTGGAGAGGTTGTTGTCTTGGAACCACAGAAAGCGTAGAAAGTTCCTGTCTTCTTCTCTTACCAGGAAACAGTAGAACATCTGTTCTATGTCTGCTGTAAAGGCAATGGCTTCTCTTCTGAAGCGGATCAGAACTCCAAGTAGTGTGTTGTTCAGGTCAGGTCCAGTTAACAGCACATCATTAAGAGACACGCCGTTGTATTGGGCACTGGAATCAAACACCACACGGATTTTCTTTGGTTTCTTTGGATGATACACTCCGAATGTCGGTAGGTACCATCGTTCTTCTTCCTCACTGAGAGGAGGGGCTAACTCAGCATGGCCATTCTTAAACATTTTGTCCATGAAGCTGATAAAGTGCTCTCTCATTTCAGGCTTCTTGTCAAAGTTACACTTGAGAGACATTAAACGCTTCAGCGCTTGTGGCCTGTTGTCAAGGAGACGCTGGCGTGGAATCTTGAAAGGTAACGGTGCCACCCAACTGTTGCTTGAGTCTTTTCGTAGCCCTTCATCCATTATCTTCATGAATGTGGCATCTTGAATGGAAGGAGCCACCTGGTCGTCGTCCTTGGTCCGCCTGAACACAGTGCATCCCAGGTGGTCGGCTTCACATGTAGGTTGATCAACAGGATATCTGGGGGGGTGACTGGTGACCTGGATGTTGCTGAACTTCTCTTTAACATGGAACACATTAGGGCATGGCTCAAAGAGAGTGGGGCGTTTCAGCTCTGTGGTGTTTGTGTGGAAGGCGTTGATTGTCAGAGGTTTGTGGACGTTACCTAGACACACGTTACCAACAATGACCCACCCCAGGTCCAACTTCTGTGCGTAGGGCAGGTTGTGAGTGGCGTTCACCTGTTTGCGGACTTTATGCACTCTGATAATGTCCCATAAGCATAATGGGGACTTGTGGGTCAATGTCTGGGATGAGGTGTGCCACTGACCGTCGATGAGCATGATGAAGAGCCACTTCAGGTGTTGGAATTTCGTCTCTGTTATTTGGGATGTCGTTACATTCTATGAAACTTGGTAGCGAGATGCAAACAGTTCCATCCAGAGATTCCACTTCATAGCCACTGGCTCTTCTTCCTGATGATTCCTTTACTCCAGCGCATGTTCTTAGTGTGTAAGGAGCGCTTGGACTTTGGTCACTGAACACTTCAAAGAACTGTGAATGAGCCAGTGACCTATTGCTCTGCTCGTCGAGGATCGCATACAGTTTCACTGCCTTTTCTCTTTGGCCAGCTGGATACACTTTTACGAGGCATATTTTGGAGCAAGAACGGTCTGTTAGCTGCCCACCACAGACTTTTGTGCAGTTGTTAGTCACATGAGACTGGGAGTGAGACCGGGAACTTTCCTGCTCCTCCCCGCCGTGCTCAGGAGCAGGGTCCACCTCTTGCATCCAGGGTGCGGGTCCAGGGTGGAGTGCTGTGTTGTGTCTTTCGCTCTTACATTCAGAACACTGAATTTTGATTTTGCAGTTCTTTGCTATGTGAGATGTGGAAGAGCAGCACTTAAAGCACACATTGTTCTCTTTTAGCAGTGTTTTGCGCTCTTCAATGGGTTTTTCTCTGAATGCACGACATTTACGCAGGGGGTGTGGCTTTTTATGCAGTAGGCATAGTTTATCGCTGTCGTCCAACCTTGTAGGGGGCTCACCAGTGTCAGATGTTACCCTGGGAGAAACCTCTGTTTTGTGGACAGAGACTTCACGCTGTCTGTTTGGCTTCCAAGCTGTCTTCTCGGTCCTAGAAGCCGTGTCTGCATGGGCGATGAAGCTGAAGCTTGGATCATTCATGATGCCAGACTGCTGGCTGACAAAGTCTACAAAGTAGGCAAATGGAGGATATGGCACCCGGTTCTGCCGTTTAAAGGATGCACCTACCGATGCCCACTTCTCTTGCAGACGGAACGGGAGTTTCTGTACTATTGGGTTGCCTCCTCTTGCCGTGTCTAGGAAAGAGAGGCCGGGCAAGTCTCCTTCAGCTTTGGCTGCCTGCAGTTCCATTAGTAGGTCGCTCAGCTTCATTAGCTTAGGCCCATCTCTGCTTGTTATTCTTGGAAAACTGTCAATGCGTTTGAACAGAGCATTTTCTATCGCTTCAGCTGAGCCATATGTTTGTTCAAGCCTGTCCCACACCATAGTCAGTCCCGCTTCTGGACGGTGGATGTGTATTGCTCTTATCTGCTCAACATGGTCTGCTGACTCCTTGCCAAGCCATTTTAGCAGAAGATCCATCTCCTCACTCGGTGTCAGGTTTAAACCACTGTTTGCATTCTGAAAGGAACGTTTCCATGCTCTGTAATTTTGAGGTTTGTCATTGAATTGGAGTAAGCCTGTAGCCACAAGCTCACGGCGTGCTAGATATCTTACAAAGTCATTTATGTGTGAGCTGCCATTACTGGGGTTTGGTGACACAGGACGAGAACAGGGAGAAGGATGGCCATTGTAACTGTGAGGTCTGAAGTGGTACACAGGAGTAGTATGCTCGTCGTTGAACCCGATGTGTGGCACATGCACACCTTCAACATGCCTGGTGAGTGGCTCATGAACATCCTGATCAGCATAGATATAGGCCTGCTGTAAGGTAAGATGAAGTGGAGCAGTATTATTTTGATGAGGAAGAAAAGGTCTGGCTTCAGGTTTTAGACATGGAGGTGGGATGTTGTAGCTAGGGCTTGGCGCTAACTTTGCCATGATGTTGCTGTCATCACATAACTGCAGTTCTGATGTTCTTTCTACGAAGTGAGAAGTAACAAATTGTTCTGTGCGTTGTGAGAGCTCCAAAGGAACAGAGTCTATGTTCAGTTCACAACTGCGTTTTTCACCATTCATATCAACTGCAGCCTCAAGTGATTCTGCTTCAGCAATGGCTGCAACTGCCTCTTTTCTATGCTTAAGCATTTCCATAGATGCTTCCAACCTAGCCTTTTCCAGCCTTAAATTCACTTCCTCTTTGGCGTAAAAAAGACGTGCTTTTGCTGCTTCGGCTCTGGCTCTTGCTTTCACTGCAGCTGACCCACACGATGATACACTGGATATTACTGACGAAGCACGAGAGCGTGTTTTTAATGAGGATGCTACTGGATCCATGGATTGTTCTGCTTTTGTACCTCTGTTATGCAGACACTTCTCTGACGCTTCTGGCTCCATGGCACACTCCAGTAGTGTATCTCTGAGCAGACACTGCTTGGCTGGTCGTCCACTAACTGCGTGTGACGACGTAGCGGTTAGCCACCAGCTTACACTGCGTTATCTTGCCTGCTTGAGAGCCGTTGTTTCACTGTGCCGTCTTCGGTATTGCTCTATACACTGACAGCCAGCTAAACTTTCTCCTAACATCAAGACTCTGAAGACAGTCGTTCCCACGTCCACAGGTTTATTGACGTTGCAAGGAAAGTGTGAAACTGTAACATACAAAAACAAACTAATCAATTCTATGCTAGCTTTTAACATACAATCTAGCCTATGTTCAGAATGTAATTTCATCAATTCATATATTTCCTTTCTACCGTTACACAATATAATTCATAACTATTAAACTGATAGTGATTATGCTGTACAAAGACATTTTTGACATGTAAACAATATTACGTTCATTCATACGAGTGTAGCCCGTCCTGTGACTTATAGTTGCCTAGCAACCATGCAACGTTAGTCACAGCACCAACGCCAGCGATCACGGACATTTCTAATATAAACTTAACACAAAATAACACTGACATCAAACTAATGATCTATGAACCTATGTAATTATTTAAAAACAGTGAATGAATACATACCAACGATGCTACTCTAGGCATAAATGTAGGCAAATGTAACTGTAGTTGGCTTGCTACACTTATAACCATAAATCACTGAACCGTTTGTTTGTAGCGTTCGTTTACTTCCTAACTACTGCTCACGCGACATAGCGGTTACCAGCTGAGAGTCTTAAAGTGACAGTAACATAAATAGAGAACTCATTAAGACTTGAGGCAAATTAACTTCTAACTTTTAACAGCTTATTTATAACAAAACAATATATATATATATATATATATATATATATATATATATATATAGCATTTCGAACAAAAATAGGCGTATTAGGAAGTCCGGCCCCCGGAGTGTCTGCTTAGAAAAATTCTGGCCCTTGGAAAAATGTAGTTGATGACCCCTGGGATAAAATGATGGCATTTTGCATCCAAAAGGTCAACTTCACCATTGAATTTCATTGTTCAATGCCCTAACTCAGGAACAGAAGTGGAAATTGTGACCATATTTCATATTTGTTCGGATACTGAATTTGGGTGTCCACCTTAAAATTGTAGCGATTGTGAAGATCTTCTATGCTTTTG
Source organism: Sander lucioperca (assembly GCF_008315115.2). NCBI lineage: Eukaryota > Metazoa > Chordata > Actinopteri > Perciformes > Percidae > Sander > Sander lucioperca. The sequence continues at coordinate 9,699,568 of NC_050180.1, forward strand.
TTCTATGTTTCGCCAAAAAACACATTTAATACCTTTTTATTAAATTGCTTCATAGTCTTCACTACATATACTATATGAGTCTGGATATAGGGGGGTAGTGGGATACTTTCCATAAAATCATCTCTCAGTGCAAATCAAACCAGCTATTAGGCTAACCGACATAAAACCATGCCAATCTCTAGGTATGGTGAAGGGTATGTGATGATGTGGGGCTATTTAAATTCCAAAGGCCAAGGGAACTTTATCAGGATGCATAGTATCCTGGATCCATGAAATAACTGGCCTTTAAAAATAAAAATCTGCCTGCCTCTATGGGAATTTAACATAGGGGTGTACTCACTTTTGTTGCCAGCGGTTTAGACATTAATGGCTGTGTGCTGAGTTATTTTGAGGGGACAGCACATTTACACAAGTTATACAAGCTGTACACTTAATACTTTACATTGTAGCAAAGTGTAATTTCTTCAGTGTTATCCCATTAAAAGATATAATGACATATTTACTAAAATGTGAGGGGTGTACTCACTTTTGTGAGATACTGTACATGGATGTAAACACCACCTAGCTTCTAGTTAATACAATATTTCCATGAGCACGTGCAGTGGCTATTAGAAAAGGTAGAAGTTGTTACCTTAACCACCTTTGAAGAAAGCATTGCATCTCAAATTCTGCCTTCGTCCAAAAAACAAGACAATCTGTACAGCGGGCAATGTCACATGTACAGAATAGGTGGAATGAGTACTTGACAGGGCCATTTGTATTGCAAGACATGTTGGTTGTGTTTTTACCGCCAGATCTCCCTAGGAATGTGCAGGTCTGTGTGGTGCACGGGCATGTAGCATACCTGACTTTCATACTAAACACTGGACTTCAAGTCTGTTCTTAGCCAATGGCTTATGCTGGCTTTTTTAACCATGACCACAAAATATTCACTACTTTCATTACTACTTAATCAAGTAGTTTAGTCACCAAACCGTGGTGGGCCCAAGAGAAAACCAAACCCGACTGGTTTTTCATTCCTCCGTCAGACAGAACAGATACTCGTCGGTGCCGGAGAGTTGAAAGGAGGGAAAGAGAGGCCTGAGGCAAAGATTCTGAACGAGGTAAAAAGGTCACGTGGGTACGTGCAAGTGTAACTAAAACAGGAAGTTAGTTATTGTACATTGGCCCGCTAAATTGGCCGCCCAGCAGTTGGAGCTGCAACTTTTGCTGTGACACACAGTTAATGGATGTGATTAACGTATTACCATTAGTGCTTGATAGCTGCAATTTGCGTCAACACTCTCGCTCCTTCTCAGAATCATAACTCAGTCAAATCTGAATACACAGACATAAAGAGCATATTTCTAGATGTAGGTCTTCCCCGCTGATGACCTTATCTCTGTGGTCGTTGTTGTTGTTGTTGTTGTTGTTGTTGTTGTTACTGGGGCTGTTGAGTGAGAGCGCTGTTTTCTGTAAGACATTGGGACACATCTTGACGTTTTCTCGGCACTGCTTTGAGTGCCTTAATAAACGGGTTAATGCAAGAACTTTACTCTTGTCTCTGACTCGTAAGTGGAACAGTACAGTGAGCATGTGGATCGCCCAATCCAAAGTAATACAGCGCACTGGACATTGGTTTATTTTTAACCTAGAAAACGTGCCAGAAACTAATTCACCCATTCGCTTCTCAATGGCTTATTTAGATATACAGTGCATGTATTAGTACATACATGTGTTAGTTTTGTTGAAAGTCACTACTGATATACTGTACATTGCATGTGTGAGAGTATAGATATTGTGTGAGAATGTATGTGATAGTGTGTATGGCCTTCTGCATGACACCTGCAAATATGAGCTACTGTATGAGAGCTGCAGTGATGATTGTGTTGGCTGGTATTTGAAATGCTTGCGGTAGACTAATCAAAGTTTATGGTGGTTTTGTATCTGTAACGTTAGTGCAAAAAAAATGTACAGTGAAGGAAGTGATTTTGCATGAGGAAGGTTTATACCTAGTGTGATGTCAAAAGCTTAGAGGACTTTTATTTGGATTTATATCCTAACTCATACACTATTTGGGATGACTGTCCCTGTTCAAAGGGAGTTCATTCTTACTTCAGTCTCAGTAAAAGTTGCACATTTCTTAGCAACTTCTCAAGCTCACTTAGCAGTAGCGAACTGCATTTCCCACTCATGCTCTTACCCCAATGGCTGTCAGGATGGGAATCTGGTAGATCCACTTAATGTTACCAGCACTTAACTCCCAACACCTGCAGTTGACACAAATATAGAGGAGAGGATGAAGTTAGAGAAGCAGGAAAAATAAGAAGCACATAGCAATAGTTCAGTGAGAAAGAGAATATAGGTGGTTAAAGATTACATTTTTAAGTTAGAAGTTGGTTAAACTGACGCAAACATTTTGGTTTGTCAAAATAAATTCAAGAAGACCCCAAGAATAGCAGAGGGTAATGTGGAAAATGGATGGAGACAGTGGGCAGAAATAACGGGGATTTAAAGATGGATGACAAAAAACAGCAGGAGTGAATGCTTTAGTGATGCTAAAGAGAGAAATATAATATTTTCATCAGTGTCCAGGTTTCTAAAGATGCTTAATTTGTGTTTTTTGGGAGGGATTTGTAGGCCTTTATTGACAGGACAGCGGAATAAATGAAAGGGGAGAGGGTCGAACCCAGGCCCGCTGCGTCGAGGAGTAAACCTTTATATATGGTCGCCCGCTCTACCAACTGAGCTATCCGGGCGCTCACCTTTTGGTTATTTTGATAATTCTTTTGATCGTTTCCATTATGGCTGTTTCATCTTTTTTCACTTTCAATTTCTATTCTGAATTTAACCATTTCTGTACTCTACAGTGTTTTCATTTCTCATTTCAGGTTTTCAATTTCACGACATAGCTTCCCAGTGTTTATTACGGCCTGCTTTTGACTTGTTGTAGAATAAAATGGTCCACACTTTAGTCTGATTTCAGTTTTTAATGGCATGGCTACCCTATGCAACAGTCACAGAACCAGAAGACTTTTGCTAGACTAGCAAAGGCCTATCCTGGTGAAACTCCTCAGTCTTCAGGATAAGTTTAAAATCCTACGACTTGCCAGTGAAAAAGAAGAACTCAAGTACGACAAACGTGTCCATATCTTCCCGGATTACAGTACCAGTCTTCTCCAAAAGCATCGGGAGTTTGATGATATAAAAAAGAAACTCTGTGAACTGGATATCAAATGTTCTTTGCACTATCCTGCCACACTCAAGATCACCTCTGATGGTAAATCGGTGCTCTGCAAGACCCCAGGGGAAACTGAAAAGTTTCTTCAGGAATTACAGCCTTTACCTGAATGACGGACTGCTCCAGTCTTGTTTAAGGTAGTCTATTGATTGGTTGTTGTTGATGATGTTTGTTTGCTTGCAGTAGCATAATCGGGACTTATTTGTATACATCTTGAAGGTTTACATGATATGGAAATGATTTATAATTTCTTCCTAGACCAGAATATTGAGATTTTTTTCTTTTTCTCTTATTCTCTTTAGCCTATAGGGCTGGCTTAAAATGAATCCAGTGGCTGATAAACATTACTTGGTTTCTTTAATTTGCCTATATGCAGCTTCTTACTGAGGCCTATTACTACTAGGCTATTTATCAACTTTTCTTTTCTCATTTTTCTATAGCCTATGGGCTGTCTCATAATGAGGTCTGTACACAGGGAAACAATTAGGATATATATAAAGCATTCCCAGTTAATATTTTGTGGTCTGAGTCTGCATTCTTTTTTTTATTTTTATGTTTTATTAATTCTAGGCTATGCCTTGGTTTGACCAGTTTGTGTGTTCTTGTGTGTGCATGGAGGTATGTGTGTGTATATGTTTATGTCTGTGTGTAAATGTTTGTAAATATCTGTGCATGCTCTCCCCTCCCCTTCACCCTTTTCTCCCCTGACCCCCCTCTCTATTTATTTCTGAAGAATCAGTATAGATAAAGGTTTATCCGTTATTCATTTGAATATTAGGAGTTTGACACATAAAATTGATTTGCTAAGAGCTTGGCTTTCTTACAATAAGCCCAGCGTTATCACACTTTCTGAACCATGTCTGAATAGTGATATATCTGATGCAGATGTTAAACTTGATAGTTATACTCTGTATAGAGCAGACAGGGGTACTCGTGGTGGAGGAGTAGCCACCTATATCTCTTCTCATTTATCTTCTGAACTTATTATGCCAAAGGAGAGAGCTGTACATTTTGAATGTTTATTTGTGAATATTGTTTTTCATGAAAACAAGCAGATAACTATAGGTAACATCTATAGACCTCAAAATTCCCCTGTTGAACTGACTAATTGTATTCTTGCTACTATTAATTCTTTAGACCATGCAAATTAGTTGATTTTACTGGGTGATTTCAATCGTAATTGGCTGGATCGTTCATCTTTTCATGAGAAAAACTTATTTAATGGTCTAAACCTTACTCAACTCATTACTGATCCGACTAGGGTGGTTAATATGTCCAAGTCTCTTTTGGACTGGATCTTGGTTACCCACCCAAATAGAATCTCTCAATCTGGTGTATTACCTGATTGTTTTAGTGATCACTCAATTGTTTTTTGTGTTTGGAAAATAAGACTACCCCGTCTGCCACCTTAAGTAATTAGGATAAGGCACTGTAAAAAACTAAACACAGAGGCTTTCATCCAAGATTTAATAAGCATTAATTGGTCCAGATTTCAAATGATCCCTTATGTTGAAGACGCCTGGAACTTCTTTCGCTCAGAGGTTCTTAAAGTCATAGACAAACATGCACCTTGGACATCTGTTAAGGTCAAGAGTAGTCATTTACCTTGGATTGACGGTGATTTAATATATTTATTTAAACAACGAGATAAAGCCTGGGTCAGATACCACATAACAAAGGACGCTGCTGATTGGTCTGAATATAAGAAATTAAGAAATGCCTGTACAATCAAGACAAGAAATGCAAAATCAAATTACTATAAGCATTCTTTATTAGATGACATCAAAAACCCTAAGCAATTCTGTAAGAAACTTAACTCTTTAATTAACAAAACCAATAAAAGTCTTCCTGCCAAACTTAGAGTGAACAATGACATTATCACTGACCCTATCTCAATGGCCAATGCCCTCAATCAACATTTTTCCTCTATTTGTTGTTCTTAATCATCTGAGCTCTCCTATTCTAGCATAACAAATACTGTGAACAATAGCTCATTCTCATTTTCAACAATTTATCCCTCTGATGTCCAACAGGCAATCTCAGAAATAAAATCTTCTAATGGCGCTGGTCCTGATGGTCAGGACATTAAGTTTATTAAACTTTCTTCTCACGTCCTAGCATTTCCACTATGTGACTTATTTAATTTATCACTTTCCACCTGCGTAATTCCATTAATGTGGAAATTTGCGAAACTAACACCACTACACAAAGGTGACTCACTTGATGTCAACAACTACAGGCCAATTTCCATAATCAGTAATGTAGCTAAGATATGCGAAAAGCTTATTTTTAGGCAACTCTCTAAATATATTAATTATGTCTCCCTCTTGACTCCAAATCAATCTGGATTTAGACCTAATCACTCTACAACAACAGCCTTTACAATATTTACCAGTGATGTTTTTTCTGCACAAGATAACAAAAGGTCTACTGGTGCAATTTTTATTGACTAAGGCATTTGACATGGTCAATCATTATATTCTTCTTGATAAACTATATGCTATTGGTCTTTCCAAATCAGCTGTTCTCTGGTTTAATTCATATCTTCATTACAGACGTCAAAGCGTGTCTTTTAATGCTGCTCTCTTTTAATGTTGCCTAGAATAATTGAAACAGGTGTCCCTCAGGGTTCTTCCCTAGGGCCCCTTTTATTTTCCATTTTTATAAATGATCTCCCACAAATATGCTTAGACTGTCAAATTCATCTATACGCAGATGACACAGTTATGTATACATCTAAACACGACATATCTGAGATTCAAACCTCACTTCAATTTGATTTCAATCTTATTCAAACATGGTTCTCTTCTAATCTGCTTCTATTGAATAAAAATAAGTCTTATAGAATGCTTTTTGCAACTAGAGCTGCACTCCATAAGCAAAATAACTTTCTTGAGGTTAAATTCCTGGATGATACATCTCTAGAGAATGTTGAGTAGTTTAAATATCTGGGCCTTTGGCTCGACTCCCGACTTACCTTTAGACCTCATATTGATTCCATTGTGAAAAAAATAAACTGTAGCTTAAGAATGTTATACTGCTCAATGAATTGTTTTACAAAACAGATTAGATTAAAAATGATTACTCAACTATTATTGCCTATAATTGATTATGCGGATGTTGTTTATCAGAACACTGCTGAAATCAATCTTAAACCTTTGAATGTGATTTATAATAGTCTCTGCAGATTTGTTCTGAGGTGTCCATTTAGAACTCATTACTGTCAAATGTATCAGTCATTGAATCTTCTTTCACTAAATGTTAGACAACAGTTTCACTGGTTGCAGTTTCATAAATGCATTTTTTCAAACTACCCATCCTATCTGAAACAACACTTGATTCTATATTGATCATTCTATAGCCTACGAGACACTGACCATCTTTTCTTTTCTGTACCAAATATATCCAAAGAAATTGGGAGGAGAGCCTTTAAATTTAAAGCCCCTTCTGATTAGAATGGTTTACCTAGGTCTTTTAGATCTATCTCCACTTTTCACCAGTTTAAGATGTCTCTTCTTAATTATTTGCATACAAGCTGCAACTGTTTTCCCCATGCTTGCTATTTTGATTTTGATTTATTTTTTTCACTGTTTGTCTAATATATAATGGTTGGAATGGGGAGGATATGGGTGGTTTTGGTGTGATGGAGAGCTTTTGTCTGTCAGTATGTATGTATGTATATGTTTGTGATGTATGTTTTTCTTGAGGTCCCCTCAAGTTGTTTTGTCTAATGGTGAATGTACTGTATAATTTTGCTTTTATGGACCCCCTCGAAAACAAGATGCTACATCTCAAGGGGTTATTCCTAATAAAGAATATGTATGTATGTAAACATCAAGCCTGCCAAGAGTATGTACTTTGCATGTTACACATTCATGGTCTCGAAAAACACATCCCCAATGAAATGTTGGGGAAATGGTATGAACATGTAGTCTTTCATGGAATTAATGCAGAATTGGAAGAGTGAAACTACGGTATGTAAGCTTGTAATGGGAATTTTATTTTAACATTATAGTTTGATATCTTACAAGATTCTCCTATATACTTTACAGGAGTTTCCTAATAATCTTTAATTTTGTTATAGACTTAGAGACTCCAAGAGAAGAAGCAACTGGCATCATAAACTCTGGCCTAGTTGAGAATATCCTTCTCTTTTTGGAACTCAGCGTTCCTACTGTTTACCTTTAGCAGATAAGGAGGAAAAGGGCCATAACATTTTGAACTGTATCTCCTTCTGTCTCTTGCTTTAACAGGTGTTTAGGCTACGTAGAGAGCAGGATGAGAGGGGAAAGGTTGTAAAGTCATTGTGACTATTTGTGGTGTTTTTTCATCTGCGTAGCTGCTAAACTTATCCTGGAGGGGGGTGGTTTAAGTGAGTTTTTACTATATAGATGTATGGTTTTCTAGCTGGGTCAGAAGACCCTTTCAGATGTGCCATGAGTACTTGTGAAACTGTTTTCTCTGCATTTGCAAATGTAAATAAATACTCAAAGACCAAACTTTGGTTTAATCCTCAAATCGTCCTTATTTGTTTCATCTGGTGTTTTTGATACGCACTCCTGCTGCTAACAAGAAAAACTTCCACTACAATTTGGCGTTGTCGGCAAGATCGGATGAGATAAACAGAGAAAAGAACTCCGTGGGTCGCTGATGACCGTACATCCAGGGATCAAAAATCGCCTGCCTCACACCTCTAACCTTAAAAAGGTATTTCAGAGAGAAGGGGGTCAGGACCACGGAGAACTCTTGACTGTTTCCACTCCGATCTAAAACGAACAGGAAGAAATTTCAAGCAGCATCGGGTAAGATCAAAATTAATTAAATGCAGTTGGATTGTGAATTCAAGATTTTGAACAAACATTCTAAACAAGCAACAATTGCTAAACAAATTAAGTAATGAAAATGTGCGAAATCATTATTATTTAAGAGGATAAATGAAACAAATACTGACATTTGGAAATTGAGTAATTTGGTACCTTTTTGTTTCTTTTGATTTTGTTTTTGGGGTTCTAGTTAAAACAAAATAGCATTGAATTTATGATTACAAGTGACATTCTCTTGCAGAAACGGGCATATATCTGATTATTTTCTCTGATACAGCATGGCAAGGGAATAACAGAAGAGACAGACGTCGGGCTGATCGAGAGAGTTAGAATCGGAAAACTAACTAACATTAGGCGGAAGGCCTAAATACAAATAGACTAAAATACTCCAAGGGAGTCCCTGTCTATTTAGAGACAGACTGCAGAAGGAAATAAGATAGTTTAAGAAAAAGTTCTTGACTACTGAAAGGTTTTTGTCTGCAGGGCTGTACCGGGTTTTTACAAGGTTTGCTGAAAAAGAACCGAGCCTTGTGGTGACAATCACATTGTAAGGAAATAGTATACTAGCTTCTGTTATTATGAGTAAATGAAAGCTCAAAGCCGTGCGAAGCATCTGGGCCCATTGTGGGTGAGATGGTTGGAAAATATGGACCAGACTTCACCAGATGTCTGTCATATTGGTCAAAGAAATTTTGACAGTTAAAACAGAGGTTTTAAAACAAATTGAGGATAACAAGAAATGTTTTAATGTGTGGATGAAAGAAGCTGATAGCAGAGAGAGAAAACAATTGAAGAACAATTAACTCTGTTGGACATTCATGACACTGATGAAAACATAGAAAAGAGGAAAAATACTGATGCAAATCTCCTCTTTGAGTTCTAGTGCCGTGGAATTCCACCTCGACAGCCTTCCGCCACAACCATACCACCCGCCGCCGAGAGAGGAAATGATGCAAGAATGCTGGACAATCGTCTGCCTCAGGACCTCCACGAGACAAGGAGGACGAAGAGGGGGATTACACATGCCCATGTTCGAAGTACCCATGACAGAAGAAGAGATAGGGGCTGGATACAGACCCTGGACAGACACTGACATAAGAACTGCCACCAGCCATTTGCCCACCTACAAAGACTCAGGTGCTCGCCTCACTGAGCTTCTCATTGAGGTTGTTAATGAACAGACAGCTGAAAAAGCTGAGAGGAAAAGACAAAGGAAAAATGATGAGGCCCAGCTGAGACTGCTGAAAACCATGACAGAGATGGCTGGGAGAAGCAGAGGCACAGGTGGTTTCAGAGGTCGTGGGGGAAGCGGAATCAGAGGAAGAAGAAGAGAAAAAGGACAATGTCATAAGAACACTCCGGCAGCGAATAAAGACACGTTTCAACTGCAGAGAGAAGGGACATTGGTCGTATAACTGTCATCATCCCAGGAGGGATTCGTCCGGAAGGGAACACAAAGACCCCCAATGGTATGCAGTCTGAGAGGTGGCGGGGGATGGGATGGTGGAAGTGCTGAGAGGATGGAAACCACGTTCACAACGACTGAGGACGGTAAAACAGACACACACGTACATACACGTGCTTGCAAACGAAGATATGCTTTCTTGCACGCTACAAACACTCCCCTACACGATAGACAGATATTATTAGACGCAATACAGCACATTGAACAGAAAAAGATATGCCAACTTATTCAATGTATTTTATCTGATGTGTATACAAATTGCCTACCATGGTGGTAATTATACAGGGGAAGGACATTTAATTATTAGTTGATTCAGGAGCAACAATTTGGGTTTTGCTAAAATCTTTGTTTTTTTTAAATCAGAAGCTCTCTGGTAAACTAGTTTTTTTCCCCTTATAGAAATGATTTGTGGAATGGTTATCTCAGAAAAGTTCACCATTCTTATGATTTGTGTATATTCAGATCCTTAGGATCCCGAATTAGACGAGAAAGGAAAGTGCTAATTTTCTTTTTCCTTTCACCTGTGTGTCCTGTAAAGTTATTAGGCAGAGATTTGATGTGGATATTTGAATTGGAGTCATCTTTTGCCCACTGGCCTAAGGTTGTACGTCATGATAAAAATCACTCTGGCTGACATATTTTTGTTACAGCCTAAAAGTACGCATTTTGTTTACAAATCAATGGGACATGTACCATGTCAGTCTGTTAATCTCCTGACTATGGTAAACAAATTGTGACACCTGTAGCTGAGCTTAAGGAGTCACAAATAGTACATTGCATTTCTTTTGTCACCCTTGACTCTGACGAAGATTATGTTGAAAAGTTTTTGAACATTCAAAGGATGAGCTTGAGTTTTCTTTTGTCTACTGGCGTATACACACATGTGCAGTGGCTGTTACCTTGACTGATAAACTAAATAAGTTTTTCAGAATTTCTAACTCAAAAGCTCACATTCATGTTTCTTTGTCTCCAACAGAAGAGGAGACAGACTCAGGACACCTTGTGACTACTTGTAAAATTGACTGACTGGACTGACACTGCTGATAAATAGTGTTTTCTTTTTCTCCATCGATGAGGAGATTATAGAAAACCCGTACAACAGTGTATGCTTGTAGTCACAGTGTTTACATATTGAGTGAACCTATGCATACAAAATACACACATTTGCACGGTAAAAAACAAAAAGACATTTTATCTACTGATGTTTCACCACTTTTTGTCTCAGGTACAGCGTCATCTCTGGACAAACACACAAATGTGATGTGGATTGAAAAAATTGTCAACCTGTAGTCATTAAGCTGCGTTCGGACTACAGGCCCCAGAAACATCAGTGCACGCTAAAACAGGAAGCAATCGACAGAATCCGACCGGGTTGTTGTTGTTTTTTAACTCCTTATTGAGAGATGGAGTTATTGTTCCATGTTTAGATTCTCCTGTAATGTATGTACACTTATTTTCTCAGTAAAGATACATAAGGAGAATCATCTTATTATAAATGTTGAAGTTTTGTTTTTGTTCAGGACCTTCAAGCAGTAAATGCAGTGGTCTATGCTCGAGCACCCAAAGTTTCCTAAACCAAAAACAACATTCCAGGGAATGTTAAATGTTTTATTTCTCTGTTGTTCTGTCTAACATTTTTCTTTTTCAGTGTTTCAGTGGAAAAGACAGCAAATATCGTTTTATAGTTCTGGTTGATGGTAAGCTGTACACCTTGACACACCTTTGTCAGGGGTACATTGAGTCTTTAATTAATGATGCCATAGAGCAGTTAAAGAATAACAGTGTGTTTACATGTACCCTGGAGAAATCCTTCTTTCTTTGAGAGAGGACAGCCAGAGGAGGAGCTTCCCAGAGAACTCACACACACACCCAGAGATAAGACACAAGCTAAAACAAAATATGAGTTGTACAAGTGGAACTTTGGTTTAAAGAAATGATTTTGGAGACAAGTTTTTGTCATAAATTATAGAATGTGATATGTTTTCCATAACAGGCAACAAATTGGATAAAGAGATGTCAAATTAGAAGTACTTAGGTTTGCTCTATAGGCCTAAAAACTTTGATTCATAAAGATTTTTAGAACTACCAGATAGTAAATAGTTTTATTTTGGGTTGCAAACTAAAGATAAAAATGAAATAAACAATAACTTTGTTTAATTTGTCTTAGTTTAAAGGTTATATTAAATAGATACAGGTTGAAATGAGATTTCATCCTAAAAGCAGTTCATTTAATATCGTACTCTAAATGAGTTTTTGAGTTGCTATATCACAAAATTGTCTAAACTAAATTAGTTGATGTTGACGTTGAAAACACTTATTTTTCTCTGAAAAAAATACTTTTTGAACTTTTGTGGCTGATAAACAGGGTTTTTGCTGTGTAACACAGGACAGTGTTAATGGCTAAACCATTAAACAGATTATTTATATATGCTGCTTATTGAATCATGAGTTTGTCATGACTCAAATAGGAGGGATATAGTAGCAATAATAAATAAAGTGTTCACATAATTTTTTAATTTTAAAACTACTCTAAAGAAAATTTAGTTTTGTTTTGATTGACTTGCACTATTTGCAAAAACACAACCTTTAAAGTAATCTAAGGAGTAAAAGAGAGTTAAACCAGAATGAGGGAAAGAAATGCTGTTTTATAATTATTGATATTGACTAAAATGAGTAGAAGTTTTTCCAAGTGATAATATTGATAAAAGAACAAATAATGCTTTTTGGAGTTCTGTTTTGTGCCACACAGTGCCTCGTGTGTGTCAGTCGGGTCCATCTCACCCCCCTACCAGCTGCAGGATGGACTGAGACAAGGAGGGGGGGAGCGGGAGACCGTCCTGACCTGACACATCTGACGCATTGAGAAGTTAAGTAGCACACAGACTCACATTCTGAAAATACACACACTATTAGGAGGAGATAATTAGAAGTACTTATTTTTACTTTTAAGATAAGTATTCAGATTGGTGTGTCAGGAAATGTTTAAAGTACATTTCCCTGTTCGAATTTGAATTGGATTGATGAAAAGTTGATAAAAATAACTTTGGCTTAGGTAAAGCCTGACATAAACATCAGTAAACTATTTTTGGGTAAATACAGGCATAAAAATTCCATTCAAAGACTTCCTAGAAACCAGGTTTGAAAAGGGGAATACCTTAATTTGTATTTTTTTAGTCTTTTGCAGTTGCTGCATCTTTTCTGGTGAACTATGAAAGTTGGGTGAGGTTTTAGTGCTGAGATGGTTTGAAACCATGATGATTAAAAACCATGTATCAACAACTTTAACACAGAGATTATGATTAAGACTAACATCTAGATGAAAATGTTTAATGTTGATGTGAATGCTTAAATGATGTACATTATGAGTAATGTACTGAGACAGTGGTATGCACATATTCATTTAATATTTACTCTCATATGCATTGAAGTTAAGAAAAACGTTTAATCATTTAAATGTTGTATTTTTGATGATGCAAAATAATACAGGAGGGAAGTTAAAGATAAAACTTACATGAAAAATAAGATATAATAGAAGTTAAAGATAAATCTTATGAACAGTAAAAAAATAATAATATAGAATATACTAATTTACTTTTGTATATAAAAGGGATAACAATTCAGTCAGGAAAAGCTTAGAGGAAACAAGAGCTTTAGAGAGATAGAGAAGTACACTGTGTGACAGTCTATGAGAGACTGGCTCAGGTTACAAGCAGGCATTTCCAGCGAGGAGGAGTCTGCCACAAGACCTTCTGTCTCTGAGCTTTCAGCACACGAACATAAAAAAACTTGAATTGACTCAAATGCATTTTGGGAAAAAGTTTAGAAAAAAAACCAAGAGGTTGCCTTCCAGGTCAGTTCCTGCTGGTACCAGAGAGCTAAATGTACTTTTGAATTAGGATAATGGATTTCCTATAGATGGATTGTATAGGAGTTATATATATATATATATATATATATATATATATATATATATACATTTCTGTGATTGAAATTTTGAGCTACTGTGACTAGGGAATTTCCCCAGTGGGGGCTACATAAAAATGTTCTTATGTCATATAGGTGATAAACGAACAGTTGATTTTTTGATTTCAAAGACAAATTATGTAATTTGCAGGAATGACTAATTTCTTCAAAAGACAAAAGAGTCAGTAGCAGAGTTTAGTCAAATGCTTACAGATGCTATTGAGATCTGACATATTTGGGTTAGGAAGAATTAGAATTTTTGTACACAAAACATATGTGTATGAAATATAATGTTTTATTGTCATCAAACTGCCCGACAGATATATAGGCCTACAGGTCCAGCTGGAATGATTAGTTGCTTTAATCAATTAGTTGATTGACAGAAAACTGCTTTGATCATTTCCAGGTTTCAAAATGTGAGGACTTTTCTATATTGTTGCTCTTTAATACCTTAAGTACATATCTTTACGATATCTTTCTTACTTAGGTAATATCCTTAATGAAATATTGCTGGTAACAGAAAATGTTTACAGTTTGGAATCAGTACTTACTTTGTCCACTATAACTATCTGTATGAACCTTGTTGAATTGACTAACCATAATGTAACAACATTTGTTTTTTTTAAAATCAATGATAATCAGACTTTGGAAAGCAGTGTGTTTGAATGCAGAATGGAGAAAAGGACTACACACACACACACACACACACACACACACACACACACACACACACACACACACACACACACACACACACACACACACACACACACACACACACACATGAAACAGTGGTAAAGACTTGTTTCCTACGGTTTGTCAAGTGCTAGAGGACGAACCTCTGACAACGAAGAACATGGGGGGAAAACGGCGAGTGACGTGTTCAACACCTCCCATGTCTAGGAGTAGATGGCGTTCAGGGTACAACAGGTACCACAGAGAAAATGTTACGGTAATGGTTAACAACTACATCCACTTTTATGGTTTCAACAGGCATTAAGATGTTTGGCATACAAATGCTACTAAATTGGGTTAATTAGGGTTTTTGTACCTTATGTGGTTCCTCATGACCACACAAACTTAACTGATAGATTGATAAAGAAAGTAAATTATTCCTAAACAGCGATATTGTTAAACATTGAACAATATTCAGTACACAGACCAAGGCTATTTTGTTGTGTGCTTTAGAACTTAGGAAAAGTTCCTTGTGGATCTATTTTTTACATTTATGTAATTTCACCTTCCACATTTGACAACACACACATACCACATTTGACTCAGACTTTTGAAAGTTTGTCTAATAGATGGAGTTCTTTTTCAGATGAAAACGATGCATTCTCTACTAATGTATGGCTTGGCCTAGTTAAGAAATGTACGCGTTATGTAGGTTATAATGACTTATGATATTACACATGCTTACACTCCACAATTGGTTATAGAAATTTAGTTTCAATACATTACACATCTCTTACTAAAATGATGCACTGGTCTGATGATTCAGGTCCAGGCTTTTTAGCAGATTTTGTTTGGTCTTCGGATTTGTGTCCGCTGTGTCATTCCACTAATCAAGAAAATGATTTCCTCCATTTTTATGGTAAATATGGTTCAGTATCACGCACTACAGGACACTGAGTCCTCTAACTTGTTTCGTCTTTCTGGAGATGATAACATTGATGACGACAATGCTTCTGATACTGTGTAAAACTGATTAACATTGTTTTATTCTTTACTTAGACATGATGCTTGTTTATTGTTAAGATGAGGTTCTTTTTTGTACCTTAAAGAGGAATAACATCTAAGCAATAGAGATGTATAATACATAAGTTTGAATCCTTAAAAAGTAGACTTTGTTTTGGTGATTAATTCCTATAATAGGTTTTGAATCTTAAAAGTAAAATTTATTTTGTATGATTATTTTGTAATCAAAAGGGAGGATTGTAATGGGAATTTTATTTTAACATTATAGTTTGATATCTTACAAGATTCTCTTATATACTTTACAGGAGTTTCCTAATATTTAGTTTTTTTTTTACTTTATTTAGTTTCATCTGGTGTTTTTGATACGCACTCCTGCTGCTAACAAGAAAAACTTCCACTACAAGCTTTAAAAACTTCAACCAATTGAAATTTGATAGTATCAAATGTGGTAGCACTGAGTTCTTAACTAAAACTGAACATAATGTGTAATGCATTCATTCACTGCAGTACAAAGCTGGCTTAAGTCATAGCTGTGCTTCCACCAAAAACATCTACTAACCAGAAAAATAGCAGCCACTGATGCAATGCAATCCAATACATCAGCATAAACAATGGCCGCAGCAATTACCACAGCAGTAATTCAACTCCTCAGTGTCAGCAACAACAGTAGAATTTAACACAAGATTCTTTTATTATTATTGCTTTTCTTAAGGCCACGGAGTAAAAATTGACCTCTGTTGAACAGAACCACAGCACATTAGCTCTCTCTGTATGCAGGATTGTTCACTGAGCAAATACCAAGATTCCCCTAAGCCCCATGGTGGTTTATTTGTGTACAAACAAAGCTGCAGACAAACGTGCCTGATCGCCTGGCCATTCATACCGGACGCTTATTTATCTGCACCTGTCACAAAGCGATCCCTTCCCTCTCGGCTCTCTCGGCTCTCTCTCTCTCTCCGATAGAAAGAAGCTGTTTCTGGTTAAACAGAAAGGTCTCAAAGAGGTTTTAAAGGTCTATCTCTGAAGGGATCCTTTTCATAATGTTGTCAAGACACTTAAAATATTAATCTGAGCCTGTCAGCGGCAAAACGAGCACTTGTGAAGGTAAATACAAGCTGGATAATTGCCCTACTAACTTACATTGTAGCTCGCCAATGTCAACTGCAGCAATCTCGCTTAATATTGGACCAATGTCAAAGATTGTTGTTCCCATCAGTCACTTAGACACAAAAACATAGGAAAATAGGGTCCAGGTTGAAAAAAACGGTAGTTACCCTTTAAGGCATAATATGTAATACCTTGCACGTCATCTGATTTATCACAATATCACAGGATTACGTGAGAATCACGTGACATATTTGAATAAAGCAGTGTAAACCTACTGCCGTATGGCCAGGGTGACATTGTTTTTAGTCTGTGCTGAGATGTTTAGGTTCATGATTTAGGTAAGCATATGTGTTCATGGCGCCAGTAATATCTTTATTGCATTAAAGATTAGAAAAAGCCTGTATTTGGTAAACAGCTAAACTTAAGTCAATTACAGCTTGGAAATGCAGAAATCCTCAGAGTTGGGGATTTCTTGAGGATCAAGAAAAAAACTGAGCAAATTGCAATGCTACTTGGCCCTAAAAAGAGAATACACAGTGGCAGAAAACCCAAGCACCATGACTGATCCAAAGCCAAGGAAATCCTTGACTATGTACAGACTCAGTGAGCACAGCCTTGCTGTCGAGAAAGGATGCCAAAGGCAGACCTGGCTTCCTCATGAGAACAGACTGTGCACCTACTGCACAAACATTACAAATACCCAAAAAGATTTTGAAAACATGGCTAATGACAAAAAACTTACATAGGGTGAAATACAGCAATGTGCAAGCACAGCAGCAATATTTGTGAGCTGCTGAAGACAGCCAATGGAATAACACCACCATAAAGACTCTACTCATTTGTCTATTGCTGCACTGGCCATTTGCACTATCTGATGCTGATCTCTGCACATATACACACTGTACACACCTACACAACAAATACCTCGAAATACCTTGAAAATGTTGCAGTTTACTTTTTATATTCATATTTTTTTATTTTAAGTTTTCTTTACTTATCTGTATATATATATGCCTATATGTTTACTATATTATATTAAACTTTACCCATTTTCATTTATAAATTTCCTATTTTCATTAACATATTTGATTAATAATGTTACAATGTTACACGGCATAGTTCACACTTTATACACCACTTTACACTTACACTTGTAGATCTTTACTTATTGTATGTACATCTTGCTTTGACAATGTTAACATCCGACAAGACAAGACAAGAGCTTAAATTGCATGTTGGAATTTTTAATATCAATTCAACTGTCCTTTTGCAACTCTAGTGTTACCTGTGTAGAGAATCAGGTCAATAGCTTGGAGTGAACCAAATAATGAATGTTATCAGCGGTTAATGAGAGGCAGAGGGAGGTCATGTGTGGCACCAAATACCATTACATCTGAATTTATGAAATACAGCACTCAACTCAGCTATTAAACTACAGTAGATTGTCCTGTAGACATCCTGGGCTTTTACCTTTTGTGTTTTTAAAATACACTTTATCACCAAAAGTATGTATATGTACTAAGTTGTGTGTACGTTTGGTTTAGTTCCAATTAAGGGAAATCTTAAGAGGATTTACCAAGAGAGTCGGGTTATTACCCTGCAAGTTGAAGGCTGTATTATAAAGTGTTACTGATAATTATCATATGAATACCTAGATAACAAGACAGAAGATGCCATAGCACACATCTTCCACACCACCCTAATCTCACCTTTTACACAAAGGAATCTATGTAAGATTGCTGTTCATTGATTACAGTTTAGCGTGTAATACCATAGTTCCCTCCAGGCTCGTCACAACCTCAAGGACCTGGGAATAAAATACATCACTACATGTGGATCCTTGACTTCCTAACATGCAGACCCCAGGTGGTGAGGGTGGGTGGACACACCTCTTCCACCCTCATCCTTAACACCTTAACAGCACCTGGACCATGTTTACCATGTTTTTGTGTTTAAAAGACAGATGGGAACAACAATTTTTGAAATTGGTCCAGTACTGAGCAAGACCACTGCAGTCAGCAGCGGTGAAAAAAGCTGCGATTTACGTCCACTAAAAGTGCTTGTTTTGCCACTGACATGCTCAGATTATTATCCTAATCATCTGACAACATTGTGGAAAGGATCACTATGGAGGTCGACCTTTTTGTTAAAGAGTAAGATCCTTTTTGTTTAACATGAAACATCATCAAAACTGCATCGCCAAACCCAACAGACTCCATTGTTTAACCAGAAATGAATTAATGTTCTTGTCACCACTTATCGTTCAATCAGTGTGGATGCTCACCTCGTTTTGATGTGGATAGCCCCAACATTAGGCCAATATGGTCATCCAACCGAGAGGGTGTCTGAGTTTAAGTAGGCCTACCTGGGCCTATGGCTAGATAGCAAATATAATGGAAAGTACATATGAAACATGAAAAAAGAAACGAAATGCTACAAAGTCATTTATCTAATACAAACTGTGTCTGGATATGACTGAAGCAGCTGCAAAAACATCACTGCACAAAGCGTAGGTGGGTGGATTGACTACAGTATAGAGCTTTACATTAATATATAAGCGCTATTAAGTCAACCCCCATTAATACAGTAGGCTAATAGAAGCAGGACAGAGCGCTAGAGTTAATACAACAGCGTACGATGATGTGTTAGACAATAGGGCAGTAACACTTTATGGTAATGGGAGCAGCCAGGTTCCAAAATCACGTGGTAAGCCTTCCCAGAAGAGTGGAGGCCATTATAGCAGCATATTAATGTCCCTGGTTTTGGAATGAGATGTGAGAATGAGATAACAATCACAATTTAATGTAATGATCAATGTCAACATACTTTTTTAGATACATTTGGCCATAAAATGCACCTGACATAACTTTTAAACGAGAAGCTCCTCTAACAAAAATGTATTCAAAGTTTTTTTTCCAAATTAAATCATGCATATTTAATTAGATTTTACTGACGATTCAAATATCACCATAATTAAGCGATAATTATACTGTCCTGAAATGCTCTTTGTGCATCTTTTTATATTCAAGCTTTTGTCTTCCAATGTTGTTGGTGTAAAAGACATTTTGACAGTATGACTTGCTCTCTTACCTTGCATCTGCTAGTGTTGCCCTGACAATCGCCCACAGTGCCACAAAAACAGCTGGAACACCTGAAATTAACACCAAAAAAACAAACAATAAGATGTGCTGTCCAGATGATGTCAAAACACAAACTAGAGACAGTAACACACAAACCCTCACCCCGATCGCACCCATTGTTTTCTATGTAATACCCCACACTGGAGTCATATTGTGGCATGGCTAGGGATGGGTAATACCTAAAATATTACGACACCAGTACCAAAACCAGTATCCTTAAAGGGATACCAATCCCAATTGAGTATTTGAATGAATGAATGGAAGCATCTTGGAACACTGAACTGCCAACACTGTCAAATACACCGTGCTTGACTTTAACACACCACATGGTTGTAGCTGCTGCGGTAGTGGGCCAATCACACATTGTATCAAATTTTAAAACGCTTGCGTCAATTGGCTGTGAAATCAAAACCATACAAATAGTCATTTCTTTCTAGATCTGGGTACAAAAAAGATCGAAAGGAGGTATCACTTGACTGGAGAACTTTCAATACTACTCGGTATTGGGTATTTCGGTCGATACCCAGCCCATCGTTATCGTTCTGTAACGCATCATGACACACCTCCATCCTATCCACCAGTGTTGACGTGCGTCAAATTTTAAGAGAAGCAGCAATTCCATATCTTTTATTCTCCAGAACAGCACATTAGGGCATATCTGGTGTGTTCTTCTGCCGTAAAAATGACCAATTGCTACATGACGCGGCCGCTGTGTGTTGCACTTTACTGTACACATACAAATCTACTGTGCTAGAATTTAGACAGTATTCACGTATTCCATACAACCACCACACAAAGACATGTCTAAACTTTCAGAACCCTTATAAAGTAGACTAACACTACTTCCTAAAGAAACTTAAAATTGCATCATTAATTTCTTTAAGTTTAGTGGGTCGCTATCGATTCTGCTTTCCCTCGGCTTTTGTTCCATCAATTTGTTAATTTGGTAAAACACTTTAGCACCATAGATTGGATCCGTCTTAATGTATCAACTTAGGAACTTATCAAATCTGTTCATGGGATCAATTCTGAACTTGTTAAGACTAGATTTGCTTATGTCAGGTCCTGAAACAACCTACTATGCACTTCAAAGAGCCAAAACAAATGGTGCCCTTGGGCAATTTTAGTAATACGCATTCAAATGGTATTATAGATAGAATTGCACTAGCAAAGATTAAAACAATCTTGTGGAGGGAAAAAGGCACCATGGAGAAATGCTGTCTGTGAGAGCCAAGAAAATGGAGTGTGACGCACTATGAAAACTATTGAGAGAGACTTGAACAGATTTACAATTCAGAAGAAGTGCAGAAATTAAAAGTGACAGAATTTGTTTTTTTTTATCTTCAGCAGTACGATTAACAATGCACACATTCTGATGCTACTGTTGTAAGACTAACCAACCCTCTGAATCAACATTCAGCATCTGAAATGACTTGGCATTATGAATACATCTACAATCTTAAGCAGAAGTTATTGCATAGGATTGTAATTGTGGTTGTGCAGGATTGACCGCTCTTGTCTCTTCCCTCTATAATGCCCTGACCATGGTTATTCTGTGGAACTTTAACTGGATAAGTGTTTCCCCATCTTTCAAAGGATGCTGCATCTTATCTGTAGCTCAAACTGAAGAAAAAAAAACAGGAAGTGCAGGGCAGTGATGTAACAATAATATTACACTGAGCACAGCACTGGAGCATCAAGGGGTTGTATTTTTTTGTCAATGGGCAACTGATGGAAGCTACTGATGATAAAAGCATTTTCATTAATTTTACCAGATAGTCAGAGAATTAGATTTGGCATCCCAGTTATGACATTGTTTTTTTCTAACTTTTGGGTTACTGACATCCCTGTCAACAGAAACAAATCAATTTTACATAGTGTTTGCAAAGGACAACTTTTCTACATGTCCATGTCAGAGTGGCTACATCCATATTACTGTAACATTGTTTAGGGTGCGTAATCGTTAAGAGTTGCCCACATTATAGTGAAATCTACCAGACAAGTCTTCACCAGCTAGAAAATGATTCCCCTTTTATCTCCAGACGAATTCACACTATCAAGCTAAATTAGCACAAAATGTTGCTGTGAAAATAATTTGGTTTTGAAGTCTCCAGGGAGAAAATTAAGAGTGGATCAATTTGACAGAGCTGATTTTGGACCTGACAAGAAAGGCATCCTGTCTCATGGATGTGAGAATGAGATGATATCACAAAGCAGGTTAAAAAGGAACCCTGTAGAGTTTCATGGATAAATGTTTTTAGGAGGTTTTTGTTTGTAGCTGTGCACTTGCACTTGTATGAGTGCCATGACACACAATACTGCCAATGGCTCACAAGAAGTGTGTGTAAGACAGTGAATCCATTTAATAATACTAAATAATGAATAAATGACCTACTGACAAGTCACAGAATCCATTTTCACAATTCTAAATACAGCACAGTGTAATACTATATATAAATTGATACTGTAACTGTTGGGATTATCAAACCAAACCTAAGCAGCCATTTAAATATTGACATGGTGTGCATAAAGTATAACCAAAAAAGCAGACACAGGTGAGACAAAAATCCGATGCCAGGGCCCTTTTTTCACTTCAAAGAAAAGATCACAACCTTTCTGATGGGGGACAAAAACCTTTAATCTACTTGTCTGTACATTGTCACATACTTATGTGCAAGAAAGTACACACAAAATGGTACCAGCAGTTCTGTTTCATAATGAATATCAAAATGTATATTCCAAAACTCCCATCTTAAAAGCGTCTTATTTATTTTTTGAAGTTCTTTCAGTACTACACACCTGCCTTCAAAACCGTAATATGTAAATTAATGACATTTGTTATGTTTGAGTTATTAAATTCTTATCCCCAGGTAATTTATTTTCTTCCAAAATGCAAGTGTAGCACTTTCTTTAGAAGGCATTTAATTTCTCCTGCATATGCATCAAACATGAGCAGACAATATTAATGAGGGGGATTTTAAATGTGGGCTAGAAAGCTGTTAACTGCTGTGTAATACCTTTTCCCTAAAATGTGGTTTGGTGCAGAAAAGGATTATGCATTGTATAGAGTATATTTTAGCATTGCATTGTCTGTATACTTATTCATAGTGCTGATATGGCAAGTTTGAGCTCTGTATTAGCTAAAATTGGCTACATTTTTGCTGAAGTGATTCGAGGATTGTTTCAAACAGATGCTTTAGTCCTGCTGCAACATGTCATAGGTGTTATGACAATTTAGCATTTTCTCTGCTTACCCCATCCGATGAGGGTGAAGCCCCAGAGGTATTTGGAGTCTGATCGGAAGGCCATAAAGATAAGACTGTGGAGGTACAGGCCTTCTACCAGGATCCAGTAGTAGTTGGTGGCCAGAAAATAGATGAAGAGCAGCACTGTCACCTTGCAGCCAATCTAAAGACAAAACATTAACACTTTTATCACATCCTATTTGTGCCTGTTTATTGTGTGTGTGTGTATGTGTCAGTTCACACATTATCGTGATCACAGTACAAACTGTTCTTACACACCACAGGTGCCTCTAAGCGAGTAGATGATCTGATTACATTTTGCAGCACCTTGCTGTATTAATTTGCACATAAATAAGGTAAGGAAAAGTACACAGCTGTCAATAAAAGCCATCACATCTGCTTTAAGTTGGCCCACACATTTTACTAACTGACAACCATTGTTTTTGATCACTCTAATTAATAATATGCTGCCAAATTAATTATACATTTGGCAGTGCAATCATAATAATAAATGAATACATGTATCTGCATTTCCTTCATGTCTGTGTCATCCACAACTAATATCTAGAGATGTTCCAATTTCATTTTTTCCTTCTTAAAACCGATTTCAATAGCTGAACTTGTGTATCGGCTGATAACCATGTATTGATCCGGTACCAGTGTGTAAAAACAAAAAAAAAAAAAAAATATATATATATATATATATATATATATATATATATATATATATATATATATATATATATATACAGTATATGTATTATTTAACAGCTGTAAACCCTATATGGATGTGTTGCTGTCATTGTTTATGGCCAGGCTCAGGTTAAACCCTTTGTAAAACATGAACAATACATACAGAGAATGAATACCATAGAACTTTCTTTTATTATCTAGTTTTACAGTCAGTCATAACGGAAAAAGAAAATAAATATGTTGACTTATATATGAATATGTTTTTTCGGGCCTAAATTACATGGTATTGGATCAGAGCATAGACTTGCGTACTTGTCGTTACCAGCATTTTAAGCAGTATCGGAACAACTCTACTAATATCCTGACTAGTATGAGGAATTCACTTAAAAAATGCATGATAACAAAGTGCCAAAAACGTTCATTATTGTGCATGCAATGCATTAGTGTGCAAAGTTGTAATGTCACAATGTTATACTTGACTTTGCCTAAGTTTACATTTCATATTTATAATCCATGAAGCAAGCATAACCAAATATATTGACTTCAAGAGGCACAGAACAAATGCAGTGGGGATGTGGGTAAGGTGCATGCACTTGTGAGAACCCAGAAAATAAAATGGTTACTGTCTGCAAATGCAAGAAACACTAGTAACATGAGAGCTAGTAACTCCATGCTGATTGCTCACTCTAAAGCTGAGTCACTGATTAAATTAGTTTAATGAAATTAAAAGTTATTGCCACAAAACAAAAATGGATTGAAAAAAAATGCTTCAGCCACAGTAAACTGAAGGCCAGATACACGATTGGCCTTGAAAGTTGACCAGCACTGAATTTTAATCGTTATTTTAAAATGAAATATGTATCTAATTAGTTGGGCTCCTGCTTTAAAATACTTTCATTCCAATACTACCATGTAATTTGTATGGTTTAATGCATTGGAATTCATTAGGTATGGGCAGGGTTTAATGATTATAATCCTGAGTATTTAAGGAAAGGTAATTAATTACTCTAATGCTTATAGTACTCAGGACTCACATAGATTAAAGTAAGCAGCATTTGAAAAGGGTTATCAACAAGCAGGAGAATCAATGAGTAAATGAATACATGCATATTAACTGTCCACGGTCGAAGCCCATGGATGAATTTCCAAATTTCTAAGTTGTCTTCATAATAACATTACACAGCCTCGCCAAATGTGATCTGTAGAACTTAAAACCCATATAAAGACATGTTTGTAAGCTTTAATTATGAGAGTGAAGTGTTTAAATTGTGTAATAATAACCAGTATGCAAATGTGTTTGTGATACTGCCAGCATTTGGCTGAACAGGGTGAAATTCACACACAATTTAAAACGTATTCACCAGATTATAATAAAGCAAGGAGACCTGCTCAGCCACAGTACTTATTAGTTATAATGACACTAAGTAGCCAAGGGAAGGGCTGGGAATAAAAAAAAAACACCCTGGACTTGTGATTTAGCCCAGCCCACCAAAACCCACCTGGATGTACAACACCACCCATACAGCCACACAAGGATGAAGGATTTAATTACCTTACAGTAATTAACTTAAGTGTGATTTAAATATATTCTGTAGTCAGAGCACACAAAGCACTTACCACTTCACTCTTTATTCAGGTCTACTGTATAAGCCAAAGTTGTTAGCACTGTAAGAACAAAACATCCAAACAAGCAGAACTGGTACTTACATACTGAGACGTGTCCAGTGGTGCCATGCTAACTGTCTTTAAGTTGTCCAAAAGGGCAGAATCAAAGTCCTGCAATCCAGCACTGGAATGGACGACTTTGTCCTTCACAAAGATGCTGACTGCTCGTAACATGAAGGAAACAAACAGGTGCATGTGGATGTAGTTTCTAGTGCAGTGAAGACGCCTGCCATGAAAACAAATAGTTCACTGTTAGGGATGAAACAATGCATTGTGAATCAGTTTAAAATCAATATAAATGTGTAAAGATTACAAGTGGTTGACATAAAAACTGAATTGCGATGCAATTTTTAAACAGCCTATGGCATAATCTACTTTTGATTTCATATTTGTTGGACTAGTCTGGGGAAGTGGGATGGTGCCATCTGTGGGAGAGGTCACACAGGCAACTGTTAAATGTAGTACAGTATAGGTGTTGAATACTTGGATATTGGTGTGTCTATTTTGCAAGGCCATCGTTGCTGCATCTGCAGCTCAAAGCAGGACGGTTACGATTGGTTTAAAGAAATACAAACCAGCCAGAGCCTAAACAATTACACTAAAACACTGTTTACAGTGACAGTATCTCTAAAGAGGCAACAATAGCAGAGAGAGGCTGAAGAATCCATTGAGCCGAACTAGTTGTTGACTAACTAACTTCCTACTTACATCGCTCTTAAATAAATCCTGCAACCTACTCTGTGGTGAAAGAAATGCTGGGATTCCAAACAAGAGACGGTTTCTTTTTACTTAGTACCCACTACTCATAATGGTGGCACAGTGTTCATTATGATGGATTACCTTTATATGGAATGTGGGAGATAGGCCTTTAAAAGAAATGGGCAACACTGGTGTGGACCCAAAGGTTGATATTGCCTTAAAAGACTTGATCTCAAATCACAGTCATTAGTTTCAATAGCTGGACATTGGGTTGGTACACACTCAACATCTGCTACTCAGGCTGTGGTGAGACAAGGGAGTTACTTATAAGGATTTGTTTCAGAGGTATAATTGTGGTATATAATGTATTTATATCAGCTGTGCAGAAAATACATTTCTTTTTTTTGCTGAAAATCATGTTTTCAACCTTCTTTCAGTCTGTCTATTCCAGTCTCCTGTCTCTCCCTCCCTGGCTCTTCAGCTAATGGACTACATATAATTAAAGTGGACAGGGATTTCTAAAAGGATTTTGAAGTGCACACGAGATGATTACACTTACTGTAAAAACCTGGAGAGCCTTGCCAGTAGAAATACAAGATATAAGCAACATTGTGTAACAATTTTACCTTAAATAATGGCTTCCAAATCATTTTGATAGGTACACGGACTAGTAATAAGGAGGCTGATTCTTTGTCATTCCCACTGCGTGCCACGATAGCCTGTTCTCGCACTTTGTAACTTTGGTGAGCGGGTTCAATCCCCCGAGAGATGCGCGTAACGCTTTACAGCACAACCTCTGATTTTGGTGAAACTGGATCATATTTTATGGAGATGATGGTTTTCCCTTTGATGTCCTCCAGCTGCTCTGCCTCGACTATCAGTGATTAACGGAGTTTCCTGATGGACAGAAGGCTTTTCTTGTTGCTAAAGTAATGCTAAACGCTAACTGCTGCTAACTGCATAGCTGCCGTCAGCTATAGTGCATTCCATTTAACTCCGAACTCGGAAGCCGGAGCTGGGAATGACCTCACACCCGAGTTGAATGCGTTCCATTTACAAGTCTGATTTTTCATCGTGGGGTTCGCTCTAGACAGGTTAGCTATTGTTAGCAATACCAGTTGATAACAACGCATTACGCTGTTTTTTGTGCATATAAACAGCGTAACAACATGTCCACAGATAGAAGTTGGACAGGACTGTGTTTACGACTGATTTAGCGAGACACAAATAAGACAGAAGTGCTGATAAACTGTATGTTACTACAGCTTTCACATCTGATGATGCACTGGGCAGCCATGTTGGATTTTGAACTTGGGGTACTCGGAGGATGTCTGAGTTCCGAGGTCAGGGGGCGTGTTACCTGACTTTGACTTCGGAAAATCCGACTTCCAATTACAACGGGAACGCACCATAGTTAGCTCAGTTAGCCGTGTTGCCAGGACTGGGAGTGTTAGCATAGGAGCTTTGGACCGCTGGAAGAATAAGGCTGTTTGTGGTGCATGAAGAGAAATTGTCTTCTCTTTTAGTTGCAGGTGGAGGGAGGTAATGCTTTGCTTTACATCAATTTTTTTATGTTCATAATCTCTAACGTATTTTACATTGAAAATGTACATCATATTTATGCTTCTTTCACATAATGGATGTAAATTTGATCTACCAGTATTACTTTTTAATCCAGTTATGTACATAAAAAGTGGTTAAGCCACAGGATTTACGGAGAAACTGTACACAGCCTCACCGCAAATTTTAAAAGTGGTGCTCAAAAAGTTACATAAAATATTTATGATAAAGCTCAAATCGTTCACAATACAGGCGATTTCCGGTAAAATCCTTTACAGAAGAGACTCCAGTTTCTACCCACAACTCTGGAAATAAAAACAGTGTTCTCTTGTTGCTTTCCTGATCCCTATTATGGACAGTTGTAAACAGTCGCAGATAAACACTGCTCCTCCCTGCAAGTTGCCTTTGCTGTGTCTTGTGAACCACAAGTACATTATTAACTGGTTAGACTTGACAGAAAGGCGACATGCCATGTAGTATTAAGCATGAAATTAGAGAGAGCTTTTGCTCCACTTGATGCCAGATGCACATTCAGCAGAAGCAACAAGAATTAGTTACTAAACAAGTTTCAAGTATTGGGGAAAAAGGTCATTGTAGTGCAGGATGTGGTTTCATTGATTTACCATTCATTAATTATTGTGGTGTTGGATTAATCGTGTGAATGTAAAAAAAATAGTAATTTGTTTCTATTATATCTCAAACAGACATCTAATTACTCTGACATTTGACAAACTGAGTATCACCTGTTTTGAAAATGCTGATTTAATTACATTGTTAGGTTCATTTACTTCACTACATGTTCTCAATCAGTTGAATATTTAATCAATATTTTTATACATATTTTACATCTTGTATAGATACACACAAAAGATTCATTTAGCATAATTGAAACCCTATAACCAGCCAAGAATGTCAATATACTATTCGCAAAACTGAAGTGAAAGTGAATGTTAATTGAAAGTCTGTGATAGATTACAAACTCCATACAGTTACTTTTTAATTTTCTGCATTGGCACTGAAAGTTGGAATGTGGATGTGATTCCCTGGGATATTGGGCTAAATAATTGTTGCACAATTGTGCTTTTTGCTACAATTTCTGCATTATTTCACAAAAGAAAGAGAGACAGAAAAACTATGCATTCAGCAGTGTGAGACAATAGTGTCCTCTAGCTATTTATTTGGCATGGCATTGTGAACTGGGGGTACCATATGGGGGTGGAATAGAGTTATTATTCTTGTCTTGTTTCTGGCTAAATGTAAACATCCAGAGAGCCCCTGTATTGCTGCTGTTTTGAAGTTCCTGCAACTGAAACCTTCGTAGATACAAGTTAAAATGTGAAGAGGCAGACAAAGTAGAGGACCACCTCCTGCAGTTACTCCACTGATGTGTGTGTGTGTGTGTGTTTCAAAGACAGCACATCATTTGAACATTAGGAAATCCTCTCTTACCTGAAGTATCCAATGATGAAGATGGCTACCAGCAGAGAGCTGAAGGACACAGCATAGCCAATGGTATACATGATATACAGCCGCTCAAAGAAATCTTGCTGTGAACATAGAGAGAAATATTTAAGGTGAAACAGATTCACAGAAGAAATGCATACATGACTCATAGATGCTGGGATAAACAGGATGCTGCAATGAGAATATGAAAGCCAGGGGTCTAATTATTTGCCTTCTGACAGGAAAGGATGAAGGAATAACTGGTTCAATGAATATTAAAGATGAAACCGAAGCTTGTACATCTGGCATATTATAGAATGGATCAGTAGCTCGTTCCCAGAGCTTTATGTCAGTCTGAAGTCAATTAAAACAGAAAAAGGTAGCTTTATAAAGTCTTAGGATGTGTGTGGCAATCTTAAACCCTTAATATCTGAATGCTTACAAACTGGAGACATTAGGAATTTAAAAATAGCAGCTTTTTGTCTAAATTCTAACATAACCTCATCTTTTCAACACTGGTCAGACTTACGAGCCTGAAGATTTGGTGGATACCATGAACAAAACATGGCTATAGCTCCATCCCTTGTGATTTCCACAAAGCAGATGACAGATAGGCAAAGGCAATACGGTTGCTTAGATGAATGGGTTGAATGTCAAAAGGGAGTGAACACTTATACAAGATTGGTATTTTGTGAGCAAAGTACAGCCAGCTTATAGGCAAAGTTAGTTATTATTATTATATTATGTTATTTTTAAAGTCTAAGTCAAATCTGAGATGTACATTTTCCAAGTATATATATATGCAAACAGTATACAGAACATTATATTTTGAACATTGTAGTCTTTCTAGAAATCACTGCTCCTGAGTTTTCATTAAAAAAGGGGGTTTTCTGCAGAGAGCCTACTTTTTCAGTTACATGATTGAGGCTTGTTATGTGTCATTTTATACATGTGTCTCCTCTCAGATCAAAATTAAAAGATTGCAAATCAGCATGAGGATAGGTGTCCACTTCAGCCGCTCCTCTACAGTCTTTGAGGTCTCAAGTGAAGTTGAGTCCTCAGGCGGTCAAGTCCCAAATAAGTCAAGTACAGACGTGACTCGTGTCCAAGGCTAAAGTCTAGTTCTGATAAACAGATCAAATTAGACTATCACAGGCAGCTGTCTTCAGCTGAAAGTTAGTTTCAAAAAGTCTCAATAGTATGCAGATAATCATAGCTCCGTGGCCTAGCTTTGGTGAGTGTTCACTCTTATTGACAAGCAGACTCTCTATGTGAACACTTATTTTCCTTCCACTCTTCAGCTTGTTGGTTAGAGCAGAGCTTTCACTTAGTCGGTTTCTTGGAAAAGAATGACTGTCAAACACTGCTACAGAATGAGATTAGTGTCCTTCAGTAACTTATGTTGTTCGTTTCTTTTCAACTGCCTGCTAAGTATTAGATTAGAGGATAAAATTCACATTTCCTGGGAGTAGCGGTAGTGTTTACTTCCTATTTAATAATCTAAGTCTGAACTCATCTGGCCTTAAAAAATATTTTAGAAAAGAAGAAATAAAACTGCCTCAAAAAGGACGGCCACTATTCAAATGAACTGCTAACAAGTCATGGACATGCAGCCTGTGATGAGGAGCCAGAGGTTAATGTGTCCACGATATTTTGTTTCATCGTCTACATCGCCATGCGCGATAGTCACATCGCAGGACATTGCGATGTTGACACTAAAACTTTTTTGCTGCTTGATAAAAAAGTTAACTTTCACCGTTCTCCTTTTACATGATTGTTACCGGCCGACCCTTCCCCTTTAAGACAGGTGGTCATGTGGGCAACATGTGTATGTGACATAACGTTAGTCCGACAGGGTTAGTTATGGGAAGTGAGGCTCTCCCGTGTGTAGAAAAGTACCGTAAGCAGCAGCTGCCGCTCACACAGTGATGCACATGCTTTTCCATGGATAGTGAAGCTACAGTAGTCAGTGTTTTATGTTCAGTGCAAAGACGAACTAAATCACCTGATAAATGCAACGTTATCACGACATCTCCCGGCTATTTTTCACCGCAGAAAGCTGCTACCAGCCACGCTAAAGCTAATATAGCCTAAAGAAACTAGGCATCTGTCCCAACTAACGTTACGGTTTGGAGCCGCGAAGCTGTCTACAGTCTGTGTCTGATATAAGGTAATTTACACTGATTTAAGTGTTCTTGGATACACAGTTTGTTGCTAGTGCGTGACATGCAGGCTCTGCATGCACAGCAACCCACCAATCACAATCAATGTCGATCAATTTATCAAACAACCAAAGCAGACCCTGCTAGTCGACCACAACCTGAAATTTAAAGAAAGCAACATGCATGCATTCTTAATATCATTCACTTTAGCCTGGATTGATAGTATTTTATCAATACAATGGTGTCATGGCAGTCAATCAGTGTATTTAACTACCTAATTTCCCTCTCCAAAATCATTTCAGAAGAGTAGTCACAGCTTACTTGCTTTGGTTTTTGTAAAGCATTAAAGTTCAACAAAGAATGGTTCACATTAGAAAATGTCCTTTTTCATTTTTATTTTCTATGTAGATGCACTTCCCTACAAAATCACCCCAGTAGTCGAGAATTATTTATTATTTCCAAAAAGAGCTATTTTGCACAATGTGACCCCCTACATGAGATGAAGCACACACAGTTGCCTCACATCTGATTTCAGTTATCAAAGAACATTTGTTCTTTTAGATTGTTCACAGCCTCCACATGAGCTTGCCCGAGGATCCTGTGAGATTTACAGCTTTGACTGCTACATATGCTAACAATCTGTGTGTTTACATGTCCATGTAGCTAGCTAACCGAATCAGCGCTTGCTTAAACATTTTACAGTCATACTTACTCTCCCTTCCTCATTAGTGGGCTGAAGGAAGCGCAGACACTCTGTGTAGTTGGTCCATGTTTTGTTCCAGCGGTCCACAAACACCCAGGAACCGTTGACATCACACTTCCTGTAAGCATGTCCTGTAAACACATACTTTTACATGATTTTGGACATTTACGACACAAAAAAAAACAAAAAGGTTTGGTCATGATTAAGGCATTTTATGCAGGTGGATCTATTTTGGTCACTTGCCCACCAGTCTGTTAAAGTGACATTTCTACCAGCCTTATTATATGTAAGGACCTTCACTCCCATGGTTATTTTGATTATTTTGATTATTTTTGGCTGATTAGACATCTTTTCAGTACTGTGTGGGCATGTACAGACAGTGCTTGATTGATTTTTCCCTGACTCCCATAATAGCTTTGTTGAACCTATTAGGGCGGGGCAAACTACACCTTTATCAACCTTATTGGCCTTTTTCACAGACGACATTTGACATTTCAGAGTAGGAAACATAGTCAAATAAATGATGAATTAGTGCATGCTGGCTCATGGTCATGGCTTACTGGGACACTTGATTAGAATGGAGCCATCGAGTCAAAACGTCTGTTGTTAAAAGAATCCTCAGCAGTGCACAAAGTCCAGTGAGCTCACATAATACCCATCATTGCTCCACCCATCTTCACCCTAACCGTGTGTTCATGGGCATTGGAAAAACATTTTTCCCAGTGAAAACGTCATCATTCACGTCACTTCATGTAGGAATCAGAGGTGGGAAACTGGGGCTAGATTTTTCTAACAGAGTTTCCCAGTTGGTGACGCGTTGTTGACAACTGACGTTTGATGTAGGCGACTTTGGTTCACTGAACATATTTCAATGACAATAAACTGTTTATTGTGGACCAACGCCGCTGCCAAGAAACATACACAGACATAACATGTTTCAAATTATTCATAAATAGGCCCATGTATAAAAAAACTACACCTTATCCGTGTCCTTTCCCGTTCGTTGTCCTGCAGATAACACAAACAAACACCTGTCCATGTGCTGTTTGTATGCTCGCATAAGAAAACAGCAGCAAATCTTTTGTTATTGTGGCCTCCATGTTTTCACACACCTGATGCTCTAGGCTACGCCCAACAGTTGGTGGCAGTCATGCAACAAGTTGTTAAGCCAAACGCCAATGTAACAGAAGAAGAAGAACACGCATCCCGACCATGTGAACGCTTGCAGTCGGAAAAACAATGTAATCACGGGGGCGGTCCCTGATATTCCCGGGTGGCATGAACGCACCATAAGCACATCTCTCGTTAGCCAGAATGATTGAAAACACCTGTGAGAGTGTAAGACCTTGACAAAAGATAAATGTTTAAAAATATACGGTAGGAATGCAATGTTGATTTTGAATATTACAGATAGTTCAATTTAAAGTAGGCATTCTGAAAAATACTTATATTACAATATATCAACAGAATAAACAGCCTGATGTATCTCTATATTTAAAGTTACTTGTACTCTTCTAGTTCTCAGTGTTGGTGATGGTACAGTACAGTACATCTGCACAAACAAAAACAAAAAAAAACGTTAACCTTTGTGATTGAAGTCATAGATGTAAGATGGGCAGGGAACCTTGGTAAGCAGCCCAGGGGAGCCATGGGGCCAACAAATAAGACCGTCCCAGTCTGGAGGGCACACCTCATCTACAGCGAGAAGAGTAGAAGTAAGAGACAGTCAACATACACATACTGTCATCTGGAATCTGGTCTGTCCTGTCCACATGGGATCAAGACTATAATGCACAATTTTGTTTGTCAAGAGAAGATTTAGCAATGTTCTTGTTATGCTGTTGTTCTTTCATTCTTTCTTATTCATTTCATACTTTTGTTACTCTGTTAAATTCACCGTTGATTTTACATGATTTCAGATTTTTAAACCACAGGGTCTGAAAGCTTAAAAGAAGGCTTTTCATAGTTCACAATCACTAAATCATGCCTAGGAATATTATAATAGTCTTAACTAGACAAAAAACAGCTTACAATGTGCTAAATATTGGCTCTACAGTGATTTCCCTAGAACAACTTTGCCTTTTGCCAACAAAACCTATTAACAGAAACCAATAGATGTCAGTGATTTTATTATGCAGGATGTTTACAAAATCAAAAAAATGTGAGAGCCACTTATGGACATTGAAATGGACGCCCCCAAAATAAATGTGCACCTCTGCTGACTCATCTCCTCCCTGCTCTAACCACACAATGACTGCAGTACTTATACAAACATTGCAAAGTCAAACGTTCAAAAGCAATGCTCTCTTTGAAATTGGTCAGCTGGCGTAAAGGTTTAAAATTCTAATTAAAACAGTTAAGTTAAAAAGCTTTGATGTCAAAAGTTCCCCAATATAAATTGTACATGAGGCCATATCACACTTCTTTAGTTGACCATCTCCTGAACCTCTCTCTCTTTACCTTGCTTGGCAGCTAGATTTGCAGGATATCACGAGATCAGGCAAGAATTGCAGGATCACATACTGTATCACATGAAAATCCATCTTGTCAGGCTTCAAGTAATGCGTTTGTGTCTGAACTACCAGCTTACCCAACCAATCAGTGTCCAGTGAGGAGCTACTAGCAGCTCCAGGTGTTGTATAGGTGTGTGTGATGGCTGCAACTGTTCGTTCAAAACAACAGACGTGAAAGACAGATGGTTCATCCAATCACCTGCCAGGTTTTTTTTAAAGTGCCTGCCATTTTACAGATAGTTTCCAATGACAGCTTTTCAGATGGTTCTCTGTAACAAACCATTGTGCGCGTCAGGTTACCTCTCCCTAACAGTGGCTGTCCAATGATAGCTTAGCGCGCTTGGCTCTTAACAAGGCAGGGAAGGCCTGTTAAGCTTTTGGATAAGGATTTAAGTGTGCAAACATCTCACAGCAGGGCCAAAATGGTAGTTCTGTTGCTCAAAAGCTGGCCACAGTCTGTGGAAATGCTAGATTTAACATTGGTTTTGCCACTGCTTTCATCACAAATTGGGTCAGTTTTATCTGTTATTAAAAACGCAAAGAAATGTGGAATTGCAAAACATCCAACAAAAACCAACCCAACTGATAAAACTGATAAAACGTATATATTTTTAAATGAGTGTACAGACAAAAAGCATCATTTGACCAGTGTGTTAGCTCAGCAGAGTTATGGTTTGCCTGCATCACTTATGAGCCACAATCAAATCACAACTTAGGTTGTCTGAAAACAGAAAAATAATTAAATAGGAGCAGCTAAACACTAAGTGTGTACATTAAAATGCACTGTGTAGTATTTTCCCAGTGTGTGGAAGCCGAACCCTGGATGCTATCAGCGTTTAGGCTAATTGCAGCTCTGTCTTGTTACTGGTTTTGGATAAGCGTTTCATTTGCCAAACACATCGGTTTGTCCTCACCCTAAGAGCCTTTTCTCTTGTTATATTAAAAGTGAAAACATACTGTTCGAGAATATGAACAAGTATGTTAACTAAGCCGTTAAGGGTTTTCAATCAGCTCATAGCTTAGCTTAATTAGCGAGCTAGGGCTAATGAAATCTTCCAGTGACAGTTGTCGTTTCAGCCAGCAAATCTACAGTCAACCCATAGAAATGAGAAGGAACAGGACCTAGGATTTCTGATGACATTTGGGACTTGATACACTCCTCTTCTATTTGTGCACGCCATGCACTTATCCATTTTAAAGTACTGCACCATGCTCCTATTTCCAAAACAAAACTAGCTAGAATGTACCCTGAGGTGGATCCTACCTGTGATAAATATAAATGTGCCCCTGCCTTTTTCATATGTTCTGGACATGCCCTTTCCTTGCTAGCTTTTGGACTTCAGTCTTTCAAACAATCTCTGAAATTCTACAGTGTCCCATTGAGCATAACCCACTGACGGCTATCTTCAGCATTCCTCCACTCGATATGAGTCTGCCTAAAACTAAACAGGGTGTGCTAGCCTTCTCCTCTTTACTGGCCTGATGAGTTGTACTATTAACTCTACATGGAAAGATACTGATTCTCCCTCCCACTCCCACTGGGTTAGGGACATTATGCTTTGTCTAAAACTTGAATAAGTCAATTACTCCACTCGAAAGTCAGTCAATAAGTTTGTAGAGTATGGGGCCATTTCCTGTCCTTTTTTGAGAAACCTGAGACCGCCATATCTGAGTAATTGTTCCTAACCTTTCTCATTCTACTGATACTTTATTTTTAGTTGCTTATCTCATTGAAAGCTTTAGTGCGTAACTTTTTGATATTAATAAAAGTCCGTTACATTCAAGCCATTGCCAAATGAGTTGCTACAAAGATATTTAAGCCTATCAGCTCCACACAACTCTCTCTGTATTTCTCAGTATGGCTATGTTCAGAAGATTGTGGCGTCTGGCGACTTTCCCGCGCAAAAATTGAGTGAAGATAATTACCTCTTCTGAAGAGTCTATCATGTTTTTTTAATCCTCTGTGTCCCTCTTGGCTACAAGCAACTGCATGGAGGAGGGGTGGGGTTGGGGTGGTGCGCGGTCACGGAAGGCTTAGTATCATGTTGATGCACCGACAGTTTTGTTGTCATACTTAGAATTCCTCATGGGGGAGACAGAAACTACGCACTATAGCTTTAAGTATTTATTTATTTGTGTACTTTTTTCTATTTTTTTTTTATTTTATTATTTTGTATTATTCAATTTATTTTTTTGTCTGTAGCTTCCACTCTCAACCTTTGGTCAATGTCAATCGCGGGTAAATATATGTCTGTGTGTTAAGTGGAATGCCTGTACGTGATGCCTCTCAGCTTGATGCCTGGGGTTGGGTTTACAGGGGGAAAATGTACCTGTTGTAGGTTGTTATTCTGGACTGTTCTACATTTAAACTAATAAAATAAAACATGGGGGGGGGGGAAATAGCATTTCTTCCACATGAATATGAAGACTCAGATTACCCCAAATGTGCAGAATTGTGTAGCATATTATGAAAATGTAACTTTCTGTGCAAGTTTTGTACCTGTGGACCCTGGGTCAATGTTGGAGAGGTTCTGGTAGCACTGCAGTTTGATTTCATAAAGGATGTACATCTGCTCCTGTGCAGAGAGAGGACCATCAAACCCCATCTGTGGAGCACAACAAACATAATCAGATCGGTCACCCTGTAGCCATATGTGTGTGTGTAAATGATCCTTTGGCTTTTCAAAAGGCTACCATTTGTGGCCATCTTGCCATATTCTAGCTGGTGTGGGCCAGGCCAACATTTGTGGCTACCAAGTGGAGAAAAGGTGTGACTAACTAAAACAATGGCAGAAAGAGAAAGAGAGAGATTTGTCTTGGACAATAGGCTGCCACGTAAAAATTCACAAGATATAAATACATACAATAGAGTGTGCAAAACAAGCAGTGGTGAAAGAAGTATTCAGATCCTTTACTTAAGTTAAAGTACTAACACTGTACTTATACCACACTGTAAAAATAATCTGTTACAAGTAAAAGTCCTGCATTGAAAATGTTACTTAAGTAAAAGTATGTATCATCAGGAAAATGTAATTAAAGTATTAAAAGTAAAAGTACTCATTGCAGAAAAATCCTCACATTTTAGAAACTGGAAACTATCAAAACTGTTCTGTCAATCAACTAAGTGTTTAATCAGCTAATCATTTCAGCTGGACTGGTAGCCTGTATATTGTTGGGTAGTTTAATTTATAATACAACATTGTATTTTACAAACTACATGTGTTTTGTGTGCAAAAATCTTAATTTATAGAGTAAATAGTAACTAAAGCTTTCAGATTAATGTAGTGGAGTAAAAAGTACAATATTTCTCTGTAGTGAAATGTAGTAAAGTAGAAAGTGACATGAAAAGAAAAGTAAAGACTAAGTAAGACTCAAGTAAAGTACCTCAAATTTGTACTTAAGAACAGTTCTTGAGTAAATGTACTAAGTAACATTCCACCACTGAACAGAAGTGCAAACTTTAAAGTGAATGCAAATATAATAACACAAAAACATTGAGTTTTAATACTTGTTGAGGTATCTTTTTTTGTTTAATTGGGACCCTTTAACGTCGACCTGATGGGAGCAGGACGTGAGGGGTCAGCAGTCATTTTCCTCACAGAGCTGTTGGAGCTGAGGATTGGATGCTCTCTCACCCCTATCACTTTCAGTGCTGTACGGACTAATCTGCTCTGATTTCAGTTTCACCGTTATTTGCCAAACCAAGTTGAGATTCCATATCTCGGTATGCTCTTTGCATAATAAAATACTAACACTATCTTATCTGTTCAACCCCAAACACCTTGAATCTTCCTAGAAAATAAACTCACTGTATTGCACACAGAATTCACATGGACATCCCAGGGCAGATTAGAGTCAATATGTAGTATTTTATATTTTATGTACATAAGTATTTGTAAGGTTGAAGCTAAGTGTTACACGCTTCATGGTCTAGTAGTGAAGAGTGATCTCCTAGGTGAACTGAATCAAAAATGATTTCCTCTTTGCATTAACTTGATTGTGAGCTGGCCAGGCCGTTGTGTTTACGAAAATATAGTCCCTTTGTGCCGACAGAGCAACAAGTAACCATCGACATGTTGGAGGTAAAGAGATACAAACAAACGCTCTGTGCAGAGAAAGTACTGGCAGCTGTTGATTCTGAGGACGGAAAGGATGGACATCTGAAACATGACGCATCATTAACAAAATGTTGCGTAAAACCCCACAAAGTAAACGGTAATGTGCCCATACTCCTCTGTATGTATGTTTAGGAATTGTTTTCTTTCCGAGTTTGTTACAGTACATTGTCTCACTGCACTGCATGCATCTTTAGGAATTGGTTTTAAAGTCATAAAATAACCTCCTTATATCAATAATTATCTTTCATTTTAAGTCCCAGCAACAGTAAAGGGGCTCCGCGGTTATTATTATGACGGCAGTTGCCGCCCACGTGAATGCGCACAGATTCTACTCTGCTGCCGTGCTGAACACGCTGCCAAAACGCTTTTGCTTTTTAGTGAAACGCTCTGGCAGGAGCCGTGGTGTGAAACCAACTTAAGATCCACGTCTGCCTTTATCTCCTTTGATTCACATTTTTTTCACATAGGGTATTTGGTGAAAGCTGTTTTTTAAGCCCTTAAACTGTGGAATACCCTGAGACTAGATTGTTAGAATGGAACGTTTTCTTATTATCTAAAGAAGCAATTATACCCGTAAGACTTTTATGTGGCGTAATGGTACAATATGTCCATGTATTTCCTGTTTTATCCTCTGTTTTTTTAATCACTCTTTCATACTCATTTGTTGTACCCATTTAGTTTTATTGCTAGAGGCAGTATAGCAGAAGACCAAAAAATGATTTGTCTTGTCAAGATCTGCAAGTTATTTATTTATTTTATTCAGACCTATTTTGAGGTGGGAGCTACTTATGGCTGAAATCCAGGACATGGTTGAAGTCAGTTCAAACTGTAATACCAATCTCATGAGTCTCCCTATTACCACATGTGAGAAGAGACATGAACTACCCTGTCATGGTAATTAACAGATGTAGAAGTATTAACAAACGGGATATTTTTGTATCGAGCACCATATTCAGACTTTGAATTAGTCTTGTAGGCATTGCCTCAAAGTCTTTACCATACCTACATGTCTGTAGAGATGGTACGTTTCCAGACATTTTAATTCCATACACGGACTGAATATTTTAAATATAGACATCATTATGGATTCATGCTGTCTAATAACCTGTCGACCAGCTTGTCGAGGAGAATGACATTTGTTTTAAGTACTAAGTCAAGTTTACTGAACCATGTCAAAATAAGATTTCTGATAGACCGTTAAGCAGACCAATTATGCATACTGAATGTCTTTTACAAGATGTGCATGCTTAAAACTGGAGGGTGCATTAGACACAGTGGAGGAGGATGTTTTCTGAAATGTCTGCCATTTCCCTGGACTGTTTATTATAATAAATGATGTCAATAATTTCTCCCAGTTTCATGAAAACTGAAACCGTTGTGGCAGGAAAGCTTGGAAGATATTAAAGAAGGTCACTGATGCTTAAATGGCCACTCTATAATACTGAAAAGGTCAATGAGACAGGACGTGTTTACTTTTTTTAATATTTAGAACCAAAGCTACAATCTTCAACTAACCACCATATTTTCCTTACCATTTTTGTAGCCTAAACCTACTGTAACCTAACCCCAATGAGACACATGCATATCCCAGTCTCTGGAATCAAGTGTGCTTTATACGCCCACCATCCGCATCAACCATCTCCCTGTGGCTCCTGTGCAGCACCAGAATGCATCACTTAATCGAAGAAAACATGGTGAACATAATCCAGGCAACATTTCCTCCAAAACATAAAAATTCAGTCATTTTAAGGAGACAGGGCTGCATAATGACATAGGGGGAGAGGATGTGGGGTATGTAATGAAGTTGTAATTACAGAGATGAAAGGCAAGCTATAGTTTCTTTACAGTAATCTATGGTGTGTAGTCACAAACAATGGTGCATGTCTTTTTTCAGCAGCAATTTAATTTAGTCTTCCCAGCCAGCATGGACATACATTTGTTGATCTTGCGGTCTAAATTACCCTACAAGTCAGTGTTGATGTTGGAAAGCTGTCTCAGTTTATCAAAGATGATGAAGGGGCCACTTAACTTATTCAGATACTAATATTATATAGAAAGAGGTGGTGCACAATAAGTATGTGTGTATTGAGTAAACTCCATATTTCAGGTAATGTTTGAAGTGACGCCACATTCTGGGAAATGTTTTCCTACGATTTACTAACCTTTAGGAAGAATCTTTTGGAAGCGCATATGTCAAAACCAGGAAAAAGTATGATTTATGGACAGTAAGTTAAGGTTTGAACTGTATTTTTTTTACTACATGCATGTTGTAGCCTGACATTGCTAGACCAAATAGCAAAAGCAAGTTAGTCTGGAACCTCTCAGTTCATTTTTTTAATTGCAAGGGGCATTAACGGCTGTAGACAAAAATGCCTCTGGAAGCAATTGGATAGATAGAAGAAAACGTGACGCAGTGCTGAGCGACCGACAAATGTAAACAGAATACAGCGTGCAGAGATGAGCTGTGATGGTGTAGCATCAATATGTCTGTAAACGAGTGTTACTGTGTTTGCCATCAGAATTTTAAAATAGTACTTTACAGAAAGTTCCATCACATCCATCCACAGCTGCAGACATCTTGCTCCTCTTTACTAAGCCAGGTTTATGCTCGCCGTAGTGTCCCCTATGCACAGGTGCGTTAGCCAACAATGAAGTCATCACGTATTTTGCAATAAACCCAAAAGCTCCAAATTGTGGGCTTTCCAGGTAACACATATTGACCTCTATCAATAATAAAGACTCCCTCTAGGCACATTTCAAAACATTTGAAAATGCTGTGCATAAAAATATTGTGCATGGGCTTTTTACTCCTCAAGAAATGTTTCTTAGGATCTATTGATATGCAAATATTTAGATGCCTGCAGGCAAATCATCGAAATAGTCAAGGTGCATGTTTTGTCCGTAAATTCAGATATGAGCCGATGGTGTGTCTAGTTGTATACTTTTTTTCATCATATCATCAGAAAAACTAAATAAAACATGCACGTGTGGTGTCTGCACGAAAAGGAATAACATTAGAAAATCAAAATTAGAAAATGATTCCTGTCTAAATCGGATGAGGCAAACATGTAGATCATTATTTCAAAAAGCTATGTAAATACAAAGGCCATTCTATTTTACTAGCCAGCTAGTCTTGCATTGCCAGGCCTTCCTCCACAGCGGTGCGGAGGAGGGTCTGGCTAGTCCACACAGCATTCAGGAATGGGAGAAAAATGTGCTCTGGTTTATTGGCATTTCTTGAAGCCAATCATAATCGTCTTAGGCGGCGCTAAGCGCCAGACGGAGCTCCTGTGCTGCTGCATAATAGCCTCAGGAAGAAACTAGTTTTGGGGGAACATGTGTACGTTCAAAGGTTCTTTTAGTCGTGTAACAGAAAACTCAGATTTGACAGATAGTGTAGCTAGCTGTCTGGATTTACCCTGCAGAGATCTGAGGAGCAGTTAACCATATAGTCCTCAGAAATCCACCGGAGTTTAAAATGCCAACACAAAGAAAGCAGAAGGTAACGGATGGACATCCGGCGGAA
Organism: Sander lucioperca; assembly: GCF_008315115.2. NCBI lineage: Eukaryota > Metazoa > Chordata > Actinopteri > Perciformes > Percidae > Sander > Sander lucioperca. The sequence continues at coordinate 9,741,311 of NC_050180.1, forward strand.
TTTCCGGAAGTGGAACGTCGTGGATATAGACTACTAGCCAGCTAACAGCAGGCAGCTACAATTAGCAATGATTGTCAATGGTAGCACCTTAGTTGCATGAAAAAAGACTTGCACACAGCAGATGTTGCTGTTCAAATATACAGTTGTTGTCACAGTTCAGAAGCTTCAGAATCAGTCTAACAAATCCTCTAAAACTTGACATTTCAGCACAAAATTCCTTGGTAATGTGTAGAAAAAAGCTAGCCTGACAAGCCAGCCCCACATCAAGATGTTGGGTCTGGGAACTCACCGTTGACGGAGCTCAATCCGAGGGGCGGGATAAACAGTTGTCTAGGATAGCGCTACAACCAAGCAGAGCAACAAAGAAGGTAGCGGGAGCTAGTTGATAGATTAAACTTTTGCCCTATCCGGTCGGCAAAACTCCGAACACATATTCCTTTTTTAATAATGATTTCAGTGTCGTTCTTTGTTCTTTTCTCAAAGAAAAGCTTAACTCCAAGTCTTCCAGAGTCACGGCCAAAGCCGATTCGAAAGACCGATGTTCGCCAGCAGCAGCAGCCATAAGCCCGCCCACCGACTCTATACACAATGTGATTGGCCCGGCCAGAGTTTGGTTTTTCCAAAAACCTAGAAAAAACAGTATTTAAATGTACCACATCATCATCCGCCAAACTAGTCATAATTCTAGTATTTGCAATTTTATGGCAGCACAATATTGTTAGTCCTGGGTTTCTTTCTTTGACACTGTTTCCCTTTCATTTAGTATCTATGGTGGCCCTGGTGCTGAGGGTGCTGAGGGTGCTCCATGGTGCTGATAATGCAGGAACACAGTCCTGCCCTCAATTCAACAGGATCAATCACAGATCAGTGACAAATAACCCTGCAAGTCTGGTCATTCATTTGCCAGAATTTTACTCAGCCAAGGCTCATGGTGCACTATTTCAGGTACATTTTTTTTGTCGCAGCTCAGTAATGCCTTCAAGACAAAGCATTTCCAAACTAATTCTGTAAGAATGAAGTACTTTGATCATTTAGAGGAGCTGTTAGGTTGAACTTGGCACCAGATCTCTCTTATTTATTTAATGAGAAACATATCTGTCTATCATCAAATGCTGTAGAGCATGTAACATGGGAAGACTCAAGAGTGTGAGACAAATTGTCAGATGATGATTATTGATACAACTCCTCAAATAAGGAGCAAATCACTCCTGAGAAGTCAAGCCCATTAGAAACGCAAACAGACTTTATGGAGTTTGTTGCACCGATTTTGTGACACTATAAAAAGGTCAGCGATGACAAAAGAGACAAATGTTAGCCAGATATTAACAGGTCAGACTGTTCCAGAGCCGGAGGCAAACTGTAAGGCAGCCAGAATATACTAATGCACAAAATATATATGACTCATACTGTTATGTTCCTGGGTGATGACTACTTCTCTCTACCTTTTTGTATCTAAAGGACAAATACCTCAGCAACACTGTGACTCAATACAGATGTATCAGTGGTTTGTATAGCTTGCTGGCTGTGGCTGTAGGCTAATATGATTTTATTAAGCCTTTCTAACTGGCTAAGAGGGGACTGTTATAAGGCAAAGAAAAATGACTTCAGTAGCAAGAAACAGCGACTGTAAGAATGAAGTACTTTGGTCATTTAGAGGAGCTGTTAGGTTGAACTATTTTTAGGGGTTGACACCAGATCTCTCTTATTTATTTAATGAGAAACATATCCATCTATCGTCTAATGCTGTAGAGCATGTAACATGGGTAGCGTCAGTGTAGTAAAAAGCAAGCGGAGGTGTCCTTACCTGTGCGTCAACTGAAGTCAAGCACAAGAAAAAGTTGAAGGCTAATATCCACAGGAAGAACTTCATAGTTCGTCGATCTGTCTTCATCTCCAGCAGTGTAAAAATATATGAACTATACGTTCATTCGAATTCAAGCAACCTTATGCTTGAGATAAACATCCCCTTTTGTTGCCGGCGCATACTGAGTAGAGTGAGAGTTTCCAATTAGCTTGATAGAAAGTTTCATCGCAGGCAGTGGTCCAAAATTGAGCTTCCCAGCGCAATGAGAAGGATGCGGCAGACGACTTAACAGTTCACAAATTCCACTTGGTTTTCCCATTAATGTCCTCCTCTTGTACACCCAGAAAGGCTCTCAGAAATGAGTACCGTGGCATCGCTGCCCCTGCAGAGGAAGAGTCCTGGACGCACGCTGGCACTGAAGATATCAGGTCTGGGATGTGGCGAGAGGGAAGGAAAAGTGTGCCTCACGTCCATGATGAAAACCCTCCTCTGTTATACATCCTCTCAGCCTGTGCGCACTCTCCACCACACAGTTGGACGGTGCGTAAATACTGCCTCTACCTTGTCCTAGCGGCCAACGATGAGATTAAGCTATCATTTCACCTTTTCCCCGCATTAATTCATGGCATGCGCTGGTGAAGGGGACAACCACCAATGATGCGTCACTTTGTCAGCAGTGTTTTTGACGCACAGACATGTTTTCTGAGATATAAAGTAAATTGAAATTTTTTTTATTATTATTATTATATTCATATCTTTCCTTTTTAATCAACTGAGCAACTGTCTAGGTACACTGTAAAACCACCAAGTTCAGCTAAAGCTGCTCACCTGTTGCTGTTTATACATTTAACTCGTCATATTGACTTGGGGGGCATACATTGTGACAATAACATGGCATAAGACTAATGTTAACGATTAAAACTACCCAGCATGCATTTGCTCCCCCTCACTTGTTATCTTATAAAGTTACAGACACCAGCTTGCATGTTTTACAGCGTAAATATCAATAGCAATATCAATTTTCTTGGCCAATTTGAAGCATTGAAAACACAACATTCTGACCTTTTATACCATGGCCTGGGTGAATACTCGATTCTGATTGGTGGCAGGGTGTCCATTAAAAAGTGATATAGTACACCATATAAGAAGTTCCTGTAAAACGGCCTTACCGTTCTAAATGAATGCGCTAAATTAAATAGAAATTCACATTCACATAAAAATCACATTCGCTGTTCAACTCGCTATTTTAGTAAGAGCCTTTAGTACGGTGGCCGACAGGGGCAGACGCCCTGCAACTTAAGAAAACACACGCAAATAGACAAAACACGAGAGAGAGAGAGAGAGAGAGAGAGAGAGAGAGAGAGAGAGAGAGAGAGAGAGAGAGAGAGAGAGAGAGAGAGAGAGAAACTGCATAGACTGTAAATATTAAATCTATGTTTGAGATATGTTTTCTCTCGTTTGGTGGGTGTGTCTCGGCTCAGGTCACAGCTGATACTCAATCAGCAGAGACGTCTGTAAACTCGTGGTGATAAAACATTTAAAACTGCATCAGCGTTTAACGTTGACGTTTGTTTAAGCCACATGAGAGGGTTTAATTTCGAGGTCGGAAATTACTGAAGTGTAGGCCTCCTCAAGTGTAATATTGTGATTATACAACAACGGTTACCAACAAAATAAGTGATCAATCTGTATTCATATTGTGGAGCAATTCGCTCTTGAAATACAAAAAACAGCCAGGATTTACAGTCCCTCCCTGTTAGTAAACCAGCCAATTTACCGTGGGATTTATCAAACTGAATAAATCCTGCTCACACATATAAACACAAAACTGCTTTGCTAACTCCATCGTGTTGAAAGTAAGACATCTGCTGAAAAAGTTATTGTATTCATCAGCATGATTGCCGTTCTGTTTAGTTCACAAACATCCAACACACCAAAGTACAAACACATAGGACCAGATGCAAGCTTTTATTTTGAAAAGCCAGCTCTGGGAAGGCACCAGCCGGGAGGGCATGAGACAGGAGCATAGACTGTATATTAATAATATATTATGTTATTAATAATAATAATAATAATAATAATATGAATTTAATATCGGTTAATAACGGTCGAAAATCAAGCTGTTCCACTAGCTGCTCCCTCTAGAGGCCTGGAGAACTTCCGTTGTGTAATCTGGATGCAGCTTTTTTTGTTGCGTTTGTTTTCTGAGTTTGCGTGCTTTTCTTTTTGCATCGTTTGGTATTTGCAGTGCGTTTATGTATTTGGTTGTGTTATGGTATTTGGAGTGCGTTTGCTGAATGCTGCACATGTGTTGTCAAATTAATGAAGTTGTTTTCTTAATTTGCTTGTGTTTTGTCTATTTGCGTGTGTTTTCTTAAGTTGCAGGGCGTTTGCCCCTGTCGGCCACCGTACTTTAGTTGTTGGCATGAGCTTCGCGAAATAAAAGGCTGCAAGACAGACGACGAGCTGGCCATCTTGCTGTTGGACTAGTAAGTAATATTAGCTGGCTTGCTATGTCTTGTGTTGTTGCACATGCTTGATAGTTGGCTGTGTTAGTAAAGTTGTCCACTAGTCGCTAGTGTTTGATCATAAGTAATGTAATCGTAACAAAAGCTGAATTTCTGCAACATTTTTAAAGGTGCCCTGCCACGCGTATTTCGTTACTTTGTGGTAATGTCTAAAGGTCTACCATGGACTCTGTAACATTTTTTATGGAAAAAAAATGCTTGGTTACCTTGTTTCAAGCCATTCTAGCGTGGTATAGAAAGCCTGCAGGAAGACTCAGCTCAATTTGTGCCAGTTCTCATTAATATTCAACAAGCTAAGCTCCTTGACTCTGATTGGCTAACAGCTAGCCAATGAGAGCCTGGCTATCAGCATCATTTACCCAGCGCAACTGGGTGAGCTCATGAATAGTAATAAGCTCAGGCAACACCACGTCAGACTGACCAGCTTTTGTAATTGGCCTGATTTCTCCGCTTATTTCTTTTCAGTGGCTAGAGCTGACAGAGGAGGTAGCAGTTCATTTTCACATTCACGACATAACACAAACACATATGGACCTAACATATTTAAAAAAATACAAGTACAAACGGTTTTGTGTGGCAGGGCACCTTTAAGGCTGCATTCTCACCAAATCTTGGCGAAGGCACTAGTCCTGCCAGTCATTTGAATGTGGGTAGTGCGCCATTTGTGTGACGTCCTGTTGTGTATGTATGTAGCACAAGTAGACTTTATATTTTACAAATATTGTTTCTCGGTCAGATTGTTTATATGACATTTCCTACCGCACCTGAAGGCAGCTTTAATTCATAGCAGATAGAGAGACAGAGAAAGAAAAGACGGAGGGAATGTGCTTGTTGCAGGAAACAGTCAGCTGTGAACTCGTGGGCAACCGAGCTGAAGTGCTTGTGCTTCCTTTTTTTTTACCCTAATAGTTTTTTAAACTTTCTTGTGGAGGCAGCCACTACCAAGTGCCTGATCTAGTGTGAATGCATTCTAACGGTGTGTTCCTTTGATTCAGTATTTTTCGAGCCCATGGTGCTAAAGGAGCTGTCCATGGTGCTACAAGTGGTAGCGTAGCGATCTACTGCGCATGTGTGCAACGCGTCCTTAAGCAGATAGGATAAACAAAACTACTATGCATCCTCTGTTTGAGAGTATAATCGAGACTGAAGGCAGCAGCTCAATTCAAACCATAGAACAAACATTGGTGGGACACAATCCTGCAAGCTTTTTTTTTTTTTCACAGTGTCACATTTGTGCTTTAATTAGGTTGGGATTTATGTAGTCATGAGAGTTGATGGCACCTCACTTGGCAGAAATTATTGTCAAGTTTTGTGGTGAAAAAACATACCTTCTCTTTGAAAAGTCTGCATTTGTTTATAAAGAATGTTGAACATGAATAACTAATTATGTTGTGCCTAGACTGTAGCACAAAGCGCACGTGGGCAGAGCCTGTCTAATGACTCAGTAATGACCCAATGCCTTTAGCACATACACCATGTGTCACGTGCAGAGAGAGACTGGTGGACCCAAATGCAGAGAGCAGGCGAGGAGTAATGAGCACGAGGATTTATTAAACACAAAAAGCAGAACAAACCAAAGGCGGTCCAAAAATGGAGCAGGCAGATAAAACTGAACAGGCTATGACGTGCTGACAGAAACAAAACCAGACACAAAACACGCAACATCAAACAATGATCCGACAAATGACAAGGGGAAGACAAAGACTAAATACACAGGGTAACGAGGAAACAAGAGGCAGGTGACACAAGGGCTGGGAAACAGGTGGAAAACATCAGGTAATCACAAGAGCGGGAAAACAGATAGTAAAACAAGACAAGACAAGACAGAGAACAGGTTATCAAAGTAAAACAGGAAACAAGCAAAATACAGAACAGAAACCGACTACAAAAATAAGACACCACAAAATAACAAAACCCTGACAGTACCCCCCCCCCCCCCGGGACAGATCCCAGATGTCCCAAAAAACAGAACAAAAAGACAACCCAGGGAGGGCGGAGGGGGACCGGAGGAGGGCCAAACAGGTCAGCAAACCAGTCCAGCGGGGCTAGGGAATGGAGAGGCCACTCGGGACAGGGAACAGAAGGGGCCACTCGGGACAGGGAACAGAAGAGGCCACTCGGGACAGGGAACAGAAGAGGCCCCAGGACAGGGAACAGAAGAGGCCCCAGGACAGGGAACAGGAAGGCCTCGGCAACCAGGGACAGAGAGGCCTCGGCAACCGGGGACAGAGAGACCACGGCAACAGGGAACTGAGAGCCGCAACGAAGGCAGAAACCTTCAGGCGGCCTGCGACGAAGGCAGAATCCCTCTGGCCACCGGCGACGAAGGCAGAATCCCTCTGGCGGCCTGCGGCGGAGGCAGAAACCTTCTGGCCACCGGCGACGAAGGCAGAATCTTTCAGGTGGCCGTACTGGACGTCGAGGGCACTCAGGCAGCCAGGCAGGACGTCGAGGGCAGCGCCCCTCCGGGGGCCTTGCAGGTCGGCCGAGGCGGAGCCCCTTGGGAGGCTGCGCAGGTGAAGGGGCAGCTGGGCCGGAGTCAGGCGGCGGGTCAGCTGGACTGGAGTCTGGCGGCGGGTCAGCTGGACTGGAGTCTGGCGGCCAGGCAACCGGGGCAGAGGTTGACTGGGGTGCCAACAGGGCACGAGGGGCAGGAGTGGGCCTGACCGCCGACAGGGCACGAGGGACAGGAGTGGGCCTGACCGCCGACAGGGCACGAGGGACAGGAGTGGGCCTGACCGCCGACAGGACACGAGGGGCAGGAGTGGGTCTGACCGCCGACAGGACACGAGCGGCAGGAGTGGGCCTGACCACCACGGGCAAAGTCTCAGGGGGGCAGAACGAAGGCAAAGTCCTAGGGGTGGTCTCAAGGGCGGTCTCAGGGAAGGTCACAGGGGTGCCGGGGACCGGCAAAGTCTCAGGGGCAGTCACTGGGGAGGTCTCTGGGACGCCGGAGACCGGCAAAGTCTCAGGGGCAGTCTCTGGGGCGCCGGAGACCGGCAAGGCCTCTGGCTTGCCCGTAGACGTAGACTCTGGGAGAGCTGTCGACGACGTAGACTCTGGGAGGTCTGTCGACGACGTAGACTCTGGGAGGTCTGTCGACGACGTAGACTCTGGGAGGTCTGTCGACGACGTAGACTCTGGGAGGTCTGTCGACGACGTAGACTCTGGACGACTGCACGTCAGCGGCGGTTCTGGGCGGCTGCACGTCAGCGGAGGTTCTAGAAGGCTGCACGTCAGCGGAGGTTCTAGAAGGCTGCACGTCAGCGGAGATTCTGGGAGGCTGCACGTCAGCGGAGATTCTGGGAGGCTGCACGTCAGCGGAGATTCTGGGAGGCTGCACGTCAGCGGAGATTCTGGGAGGCTGCACGTCAGCGGAGATTCTGGGAGGCTGCACGTCAGCGGAGATTCTGGGAGGCTGAACGTCAGCGGAGATTCTGGAAGGCTGCTAACCAGCAGGGGATCTATGAGGCTGCTAGCCAGCCGGGAATTAGGGATGCTGCGAACCAGCTGGGGATCTAAGAGGCTGCTAGCCAGCCGGAGTTCAGAGATGCTGCTAGCCAGCCGAGAATCAGGGGTGCTGCTAACCAGCTGGGGATCAAAAAGGCTGCTAGCCAGTCGGGGTTCAGGGAAGCTGCTAGCCAGCCGGGGATCAAGGGAGCTGCTAGCCAGCCGGGGATCAGGGATGCTGCTAACCAGCTGGGGATCTAAGAGGCTGCTAGCCAGCCGGGGTTCGGAGAAGCTGCTAGCCAGCCGAAGCTTGGGGCGGCTGCTAGCCAGCCGGGATTCTGGGAAGCTGCTAGCCAGCCGGGAATCAGGGAGGCTGCTAGTCAGCCGGGAATCAGGAAAGCTGCTAGTCAGCCAGGGATCAAGGATAACGGACCGCCTAGGGACACTAGGAAACTCGGGAACTCTAGGAAACTCGGGGACACTAGGAAACTCGGGGACACTAGGAAACTCTAGGAAACTCTCGGGAACGCTAGGAAGCTCGGGGACACTAGGAGGCTCGGGGAAGCTGGGCAGTGCTGGGACACTGGGCCGCTTGGGGACACTAGGAAGCTCGGGGACACTAGGAAGGCTGCTAGCCATCCGGGGCTCAGGAAGGCTGCTAGCTAGCTGGGGCTCAGGAAGGCTACTAGCTAGCCGGGGATCAGGGAAGTTGCTAGCTAGCCAGGAATCAGGAAAGTTGCTAGCTAGCCCAGAGTCAGGAGAGATGCTAGCTAGCAGGGAATGAGGGGAGTTGCTAGCTAGCTGTGGCTCAGGAAGGTTGCTAGCTAGCTGGGGCTCAGGGAAGTTGTTAGCTAGCCGGGGTTCAGGGAAGTTGCTAGCTAGCCAGGAATCAGGAAAGTTGCTAGCTAGCCCAGAGTCAGGAGCGATGCTAGCTAGCAGGGAATGAGGGGAGTTGCTAGCTAGCTGTGGCTCAGGGAGGTTGCTAACTAGCCGGGGCTCAGGGCGGTTGCTTGCTAGCCGGAGTTCAGGGATGTTGCTAGCGAGCCAGGAGTCAGGGAAGTTGCTAGCTAGCCTGGAGTCAGGAGAGCTGCTAGCTAGCAGGGAATAAGGGGAGTTGCTAGCTAGCCGGGGTTCAGGGAAGTTGCTAGCTAGCCAGGAATCAGGAAAGTTGCTAGCTATCCCAGAGTCAGGAGAGATGCTAGCTAGCAGGGAATGAGGGGAGTTGCTAGCTAGCCGGGGTTCAGGGAAGTTGCTAGCTAGCCAGGAATCAGGAAAGTTGCTAGCTAGCCCAGAGTCAGGAGAGATGCTAGCTAGCAGGGAATGAGGGGAATTGCTAGCTAGCCGGGGTTCAGGGAAGTTGCTAGCTAGCCAGGAATCAGGAAAGTTGCTAGCTAGCCCAGAGTCAGGAGAGCTGCTAGCTAGCAGGGAATAAGGGGAGTTGCTAGCTAGCCGGGGTTCAGGGAAGTTGCTAGCTAGCCAGGAATCAGGAAAGTTGCTAGCTAGCCCAGAGTCAGGAGAGATGCTAGCTAGCAGGGAATGAGGGGAGTTGCTAGCTAGCCGGGGTTCAGGGAAGTTGCTAGCTAGCCAGGAATCAGGAAAGTTGCTAGCTAGCCCAGAGTCAGGAGAGATGCTAGCTAGCAGGGAATGAGGGGAATTGCTAGCTAGCCGGGGTTCAGGGAAGTTGCTAGCTAGCCAGGAATCAGGAAAGTTGCTAGCTAGCCCAGAGTCAGGAGAGCTGCACGTCAGCCCAGGGTCAGGAGAGCTGCACGTCAACTCGGGAACAGAAGGGTTGCACGTCAGCTCGGGAACAGAAGGGTTGCACGTCAGCTCGGGAACAGAAGGGTTGCACGTCAGCTCGGGAACACCGGTCAGCTCAGGCTCAGATACACAGGTCAGCTTAAGCTCAGATACACAGGTCAGCTCAGGCTCAGAAACACCGGTTTGCTCAGGCTCAGGTACACAGGTTAGCTCAGGCTCAGGTACACAGGTTAGCTCAGGCTCAGGTACACAGGTCAGCTCAGGCTCAGGTACACAGGTCAGCTCAGGCTCAGGTACACAGGTCAGCTCAGGCTCAGGAACACAGGTTAGCTCAGGCTCAGGTACACAGGTTAGCTCAGGCTCGACAAGAGGTTGATGCAGGGCATGGCGCTGGGAGCCATGTCTTCCCCTCCCCCGTCTTCGGCCTCCACGAGTCCCAGAAAACACAGCCAGGCGGGTTCCTTTATAGGACTGTTGGCGGGCGGGGGCGCACGCTGGCCGGGCAGCATCCGAGGAGCTGCTAGTCCGCCCGGGATCAGGAGAGCTGCACGTCCGCCCGGGATCAGGACAAAACACAGGCATGGAGACGGGGAAGCGAAACTCCTGGGCTGTGGCCTGCCAACGCACCTCCATAAGGTGCCTGGCGAAGGCAGGGTCCTCCTCGTGCAGGGAGCGGAGAAACTCCGTCAAAAGTTCTCCATCCGAATCCAGTGGATGGAAAACTGGCTTGAATTCTGCTGGGTCCATATTTGGTCGGATCATTCTGTCACGTGCAGAGAGAGACTGGTGGACCCAAATGCAGAGAGCAGGCGAGGAGTAATGAGCACGAGGATTTATTAAACACAAAAAGCAGAACAAACCAAAGGCGGTCCAAAAATGGAGCAGGCAGATAAAACTGAACAGGCTATGACGTGCTGACAGAAACAAAACCAGACACAAAACACGCAACATCAAACAATGATCCGACAAATGACAAGGGGAAGACAAAGACTAAATACACAGGGTAACGAGGAAACAAGAGGCAGGTGACACAAGGGCTGGGAAACAGGTGGAAAACATCAGGTAATCACAAGAGCGGGAAAACAGATAGTAAAACAAGACAAGACAAGACAGAGAACAGGTTATCAAAGTAAAACAGGAAACAAGCAAAATACAGAACAGAAACCGACTACAAAAATAAGACACACCACAAAATAACAAAACCCTGACACCATGGACTCGCACTGTGCACCATCCTGTTCAAGTGGTTCAACTGCTGATGGCATGCAGCTGTCAAATTTTTTTTTTTTAGCCATCACTTACCCAGCATGTAATGGGTGTAAAATAAACCACTTTACAATCTTATTGTGACAATAGAGAGGAGAGACAGACAGCAAACAAGAGAGAAAAAAATGACATTGACTAGTCAGAAACTTTCTGAATGCATTTCTGCAGAAATAGAAACAGATCATGGGAGCATGCACCCTCTCTCATTAGAAACAGTTTGAATAGGCTGTGATTATTGGACGATTTCACACCTGAGTGTTTATTTTTCCTCTGCTCAGTTAGTGCAAAAAAAGTCATCCACTTATATATCCACGAGTTGTCTTCAACTTCTCACAAAAGCCACCTCACAGTGCTGAAGCGATGGCCTGGGCAGGTTCCATCAATTCACCCTGATGACACCTGAAGTGTTGGGAAATCCTACACATATGTACAGTAACCTCGCTGTTGTGAAAACTCTTAAAGCCTCTCTAACTCTCATTTAGTTCAGATTCAAGCTCAACTGTATTGCTCCTAGCTGCTTGCTCTCACCAGGCAGTTACACATATCTCCGAAAACACTTACTCAGAATCAGAATCAGAATCAGAATTCTGATTCTGATTCTGATTCTGATTCTCTCTCACCAGGCAGTTACACATATCTCTGAAAACACTTACTCAGTGTTAAAAAGGGATCTTTGGACGACCAAGATATGTCAGTGTAGTATTGTAATGCCAAAGACACAAACGATTCGAGCAATTTAAATGGTGTGACCTTCTAACATAATTAGTGTGGTCGAGAAAAAAATCTTAATCGACCATCAGCTGCTAGTAAAAGAAATACTTTTAATTTCACTTACCTTCTTTTCTTCCTCATCCCTGTTTCCTTATCCCTGTCCCTGCATGCTAATAGCGTGTCTTAAATATGAATACAATGTTAGATTTAATTTGTGACCTTGTATATATTTAAGGTGCACTCGCTCGGTTCATTATCTTCACCTCTCTCAGCCCCTTCAATCAAGTGTATTTTCATTATGTTTCATCTCAAAAGCATGTCTGTCTCTGAGGACTCTGCTTCACTTATGCTAACTGTGGGACTTTGTTTTCATATCGGAGTTAATGAATAGCACAATACTGATGTTTTGACTCTCAAAATTGTAAACAAGGACAAAAAAAGTTTCTGTGATCTGGAATGCTGATTATGCATAATTATGATTATGGTTTCTGTCATTCGCAGCTCCTGTAGAGGCCACTCACATTATGCTCAGTGGAGCTCAACTAAAATATGAGCTCTTCTAAAATTAAAGGGGTGATTGAGTGATTATATAGGGTATTTCACACTGTTCCTTAAGGTCTCCTAATAGGGTATGTAACATTGGTTGGGCTGAAAATTGCCCGAATGCTATTTTATTAGGCCCTTAACTACCCTGTGAATATGGCTCTATTTGGAACAAGAGCTTTTCTTCCAAATATGGTATGCTCATGAATATTTAGATGAGCAGCGCGCTGATTGGTTTGAGCGAACCCCACAGAAACACATTGGAGACGAGACAGCAGGTCTCATATTTCAGACACTGCAAAGTTATACATTGTTTGTCGGGCTATTTCGTTATTAAATTCATTTCTGAGACTTTTTTAAGCTAGAAATCAACTATATAAAGCTCAAATATGGGCAGTTTTACGAAAATTGATGGCTAATTGCAAATTTGGTAAGATGTGTCGGACTTTAGGAGCTCCACACAGTCTGACGAGAAAGCGGCAACCTCCATGCCCAGTTAAAGTCACCAGTTCTTGGTTACTGGACGGCCGGGGCTCGGGGCTCCGCGGAGCTCCGCGGAGCTCCGGAGCTGCAAGCTAGGCTATGTGTCCCATTTAATAATAATCGTTGCTACACTTTCGGCATAACTTTTGTATATATTTACAGTTTGAATTTCGTCATGCCACTTACATAACATGTACCCCAAGGTCTTATAAAGCTAACAATGGTGTCCGATTTGAATTTAATGAATTTTTGTGAACATTAGGGATTTCGTTAGCTGCTACTGTCCCTCCAATCCTATGTTTACAGATCGCGGCTAGTTAGCTTCACTTTCGGCATTACTAAAGTATATTTACAGTTTGAATTTCATCACGCCACTTACATAACATGTACCCCAAGGTCTTATAAAGCTAACTATGGTGTCCGATTTCAATTTAATGCATTTTTGTGAACATTAGGGATTTCGTTAGCTGCTACTGTCTCTCCAATGCTATGTTTACAGATCGTGGCTAGTTAGCTTCACTTTTGGCATAATTAAAGTATATTTACAGTTTGAATTTCGTCACGCCACTTACATAACATGTACCCCAAGGTCTTATAAAGCTAACTATGGTGTCCGATTTCAATTTAGTGCATTTTTGTGAACATTAGGGATTTCGTTAGCTGCTACTGCCCCTTCAATCCTATGAATTGCGGCTAGTTGCAGGCCCTGGAGCTCCATCAGGGCCTCGGCATTTTGTAGTCCAGTAACCCAGAACCGGTGACTTTGCGCGGGTATGGAGCGCCGCAGGCTTCCCTTCGTGACGGAGATCCAGCTAGCTCACAGCGAGCCGGGGTCTATGAAGTAGGACACGCCGGGCGGTGAGGCAGCACCGGCCGCTGTCACGTAGCCTGCTGAGCTCCTGCTGAACTGCGACACACAGTCGGACAAAATTTGCAATTAGCCATCAATTTTCGTAAAACGGCCCATATTTGACCTCTACATAGTTGATTTCTCGCATGAAAACGTCTCAGAAGTGAATTTAGTAATGCAAGAGCAGGCAAACAATGTAAAAAGTGTCTGAGATTTGCGCGACCTAGATTTAGAAGACTAACTGACCTCAGATCAGTTAATGGCCTATGTAAATGTTTGGGCGTGACAAAGAAAGAGACTAGAGCCAAATGAGGATGAGATTTGCCCATTTTCAGAGGCAGTTTCAAATTGTGAGATTTGCAGAGGAAAGAGGTGTCAATGGGATTTTGAGGTTCTATGTATGTCCTATTTACCCACTAAACTGTCATTATTCAACTATGACAAGGTAAAATCGGTTTTGCATTCAATCACCCCTTTAAAGGCTGGTGTTTCTAATCAGGAGCATTTACAGGCATATCGAAAGCACATCAATCCATACCATCTGTGTTTTATTCTTTTAATGAGACATACAACTAGTATTGATGTTCTTTCTAAATTAGTCACAACAATGGAATTCATTCATATTAAGAAAGCTTAATATCCATTAGCATTTTACTGCAATAGCTATAGTTTCAATGAACAATATAAATATCCTGTGGTTCAAATTCTGATGTGGGGGCCCCCCAGATATATGCCAATAATGTAATTGCACGTGACTGTATTGCTTGTGTTGCTGCTTTAGCTCAACTTACCTCTCATAAAGCTGTGCCAAGAGACAACTTCTTTTTGGAAACTTATATTTAAAACTGTTTAGACAGCATCTGTCTAGTGATGAAATATACTGTAAGTATATACCTTGCCTGGAAACATTACTTTAAATTTTAAAAGTGGCTTATTTGCAGAGCCCCTAAAGGGACATGGGAAATTTTCTTTTCTGGTGCCCAAGATACTTTTCTCATGTGTATGCAAAAGTATCTCATGCTCACGAGAAACCAATCTGAGTACCAACATGCTGTGAATGTGAAATATTAACTTTAGCCACATAACGTTAGCAGTACTTCTTTAGCATATTTTTGCTACCCTTCATGTGAGCATGTGATACTTTGGCGTGCTCCCGAAAAAAGTATGTTGTGCGCACCAGAAAATATCTCATCTGCATGAGAACAAAAAAAAATCAAAAAGGGTGCATGAAGACGTGTTTTTTCCTATAGTAAATTTAATGTCAAAGATGATGTACTGTATGACTAACTGCCTTGTATTTTGAAATTACAACAGACAAGACAAGTGTAGATATTTTAGAAAAGCTCTTCAGCAAACTCGTGCTTTGCCTCAAATAAATTGGTACCCAAACCTGACAGACTCCCAGAGAGTGTGGCTGCTCTGCTGCTTCACTTCTGAGTGCCTGAGAGGGGAGGAGAGCTGATTGAGACAGAGTGCAGTAAGTCCTGCCAGCTTGCTTCCTCACAGTTTGTGTTTTGATGACATAAATTAGTCGCTTGTCTCCCTGCCAGGTTGGCAGTTCCTTTTCACATTTATTTGAATCGTCCATTGTGTCTTAACCGTCAGAAACTCTCACTGTTTATTCTTTACGCTATGTTGTCAATTTTGCCATTGTTCTCAAACTGTTTTACAACCAGCATGCTGTAATAAACCGGTAATCACTCACAGCTCATTTAATACATTTAGATGAAATAATATGTGTTAATGGAACAGATGTGTACAACAGATGTACTCACCACAATAAAGGGTACATATACACAACACGCGGTTTAGATTCCTTTGTAGATTTCCTTTTATCCCTGGAGTGTCCCACTGAAAATGTGTTGCAACACACACACAATGTTCTCTCAAAATATAGCCATTGTCACGTCTTGCAAAATGTACTTACTGGTCTGTGCAGCACCAAAACCAAAACTTAAAACTAAAGTACATGCTCTCAAAACACGTGTCGTGTGTTGGAACCCACATACAGAGTGTAAACCAATATTTTCTTAGTATAAAACCATGGCTTTATAGTTTTACAGGTGGTTGTAACACAATAATGTTAAATATAACAAAGACAGATATGAAAGGGGATCCCAGAGCCAATCTTTTCAAGGACATAAGAACAGGCAGCTGAATCGAGTTTCAGAACTCTGAAAGGGAAGTTGAGGAAAGATGGTGCAGATTATTGAAGAACAAGGACAAGTGACAGTGTAAATAGGAAAAAAGGTAAAAGGAAAACAAGGTTGCATGAGTTAGCATGACTTCACAAAGAAACAACAGCTGTGCGACTGTAGGTAATACTTATCATTTGTTTTGCATCACTGAAAACGACATTGATAAAGCTTTACATACGACTAAACAGAGATAGGCAAACATTTGCTGCCAGGTAGTCCAGCCAATCCAGTCCTGCAAATTCTGTAACTCTGACATGCTAGAGTCATAGGGAAGTACAAAGACAAACAGATGTAATAAGCTTTAGGCCGGCTACACACTGGCTGCGTAGCATGAGCGTGGCGTTTCTGTTGCGTGTCAGCTGTGTGGCGGCTGCATGGATTTTTCTATGTCTTTACACACCAGAAACGTGTCTGATGCAGCACTGCTGCTGCTGCTAGCCTTGTCTGTACACATGTATGTTTCCCATTGATTTACTGCACTCAAGCAGTATACTTCATGTTAAACATAAATGTATACTGATTTGATTACAGCAAAGACAACGTCGGCAGTATTGACGGCAAAATAGGCTACAGAATATTTCGTTCTGTATTGACAGGTGCAATATTTGAAAATCGATAATTATTATTTATTTTTTTTTAATTACATTTATATCTGCATTTATGTCAAAAGCTAGAGACTTTCAAACATCAACATGTCATTTATTAATATATATTTGTGTCAAAATGACATATAAACATCTTTTTGTATTCTATTTTGCCTGGAAACACTTCCAACACGCTTGCGTGTCGCGTGAAAAATAGGCGTCGGTTCTATTTCTAGCATGTACGCGTTTTCGGCGCGGCTCGAGCCTCGCCTGAGACGTGCGTGTCACGCAGGCAGTGTGTAAGCTCTAACCTGTTAACATGGGAGCCGAAATAAAAACGGACACGCCACGCAGCTGACACGCTCACACCACGCAGGCAGTGTGTAGCCGGCCTTAGCCTTGTACCATCTATCATTAGACATCAGCAGTTATGTCTTTGTTCAAGCATGACTACAGCTTTTCTAACTTGCTGTAAACCAGGTGGTTTTAGTTGCCTAAAATGTGAAAGGAATTCCAATTGTCCATTGTCCCTCAATTTTGTAGATTGCTGGACAGGGCTTTTGTCATAAACTGGCAGGGAATCAAATGCTACTCAGTCAACACTGAACCCTGCTGGATACTGGAATTTGCAAAATATCATATCCTGCGTTTAGTTTAATTAAAAAGAAATAAATAGCTTCAGCCTTCCTCGTTGACTTTCACTCGCGTTATCTCCAAAATGTTCCGTTTGAGTGCAGAAGCCACAGAAACCACAGTGCTATCAGGTCAGACTATTAAATGCAGAGAAATGAAGGAGTAAGATTTGTCATTCCTGCTAATGAGAATATGAAAATGTTTTAAGGAATAATCTTCTGATGTCGTCTCCTTTTTCAGAAATAGCATATCATCTTATCTGTTTTATTTCCAAACTTTTTTCAATTTAAAAACCCAGACGGAGTAATTCAAGCCTCACTCTCCATCTTGTGAAAATGCATTTTTCATTATGGCATTTTATGAAAATATTACATTTTACCTGCCAATCATCCCCCCTGGTATTTCAACTAAGCATTCATAAGTTACAATGGTATGAAGGGAGGTCATCATTCACTGATTTTTACAAAGAGGGAATGTTTGTATGCATGAGAAAGGAACGCCATAAACATCTTCATGCGTTGTATTCTGGGGCTTTTCAGAATGCAAGGGCCTACAGATGAAGGGCCACATAATCATTACACTACCATTATGCACTTAATTGTAATTTGCAGTGTTTGTTTGATGCTTTTACACTACACACAGTTATTATATAGTCTTGTATAGAATAATAGAACCCAAATTGCATAGAAATAGCTCTCGGAAACATTTTATTTTCATCTTGTCTGTCATTCTTCCATCTGTTGAAGCCATTTTACTCCAGTCAAGCGTACTTTCTTGAATAGAACTCTTACCATTTTGTACATCTAATTCACTATATTTCAGAGGAAATGATGGTCCCTTTTTTACCACCATTTATTACTTTGCCATTTATTACTTTTGCCGATTCCAGCACTATTTTACACGCAAAACATTTGATCAGCATAGCGAATGCGATTTAATGAAACTAGATTAAATTAAACTAGATTTAATTCAATTAGATTAAACCACCAAACACTCTATAAAGATAGTTCCACTCCGTCCTGGGTCTGATCTCCTGCAGACTATTTTATCATCAAAAACACTTGACTGTAGTATATTTCCAGCGTGCCATTCAATTCAAGAGCTGAATGGAGTCATTTTTTAACAAGTCTGGCTCACTTAACACAATGACGCTGGTAAAATGATGGAAGTGAATGCACCTCGCTGTTTCCATGACTACAAAAAGCATCCAGTCTAATGTATGTTGGACACTGCCATGTTTTTGTGTTAGACAGCATTCAGTTCCAGTGTTTATTTTACCTCCCAGCACTGAACATCAATACAGTATGCTCATCAGCTAAAGGTCCCCCTTAATGAACACGCAGATTGTTATTCATGCATTGTTGCAAGTACTGAAACTCTTACTCATGATCAAGACTGTGCACTCACCAGGAGAACTAGTTACTACACTGGGAATACTTCTGAAGAAATCAATATTAAATCAGCACGGTACAAAGGCAAAAGGGGGGAGGGGCACTCTGAGCATAGTGCACTCTTAGCACTGTGACACCTCTCCCTATGGGGGTGAAAAGATAAGAGTGCAGCTCTTTCTGTATGTTCCCTGCAGGGATATTATACAGGACACGCTCAAAGGCAGTACAGAAGAGATGTTGAAAACAGGCTGTGAAATTTCACTCTGAATGTAGCCTTGACCCTAGCTATCATTACAGTATATGTTGACGGTATGTCTACAATGGGGGAGCCTTTCTTATGATGCTGACATGCAATCATGTTTTTTGAGTGTGTTGTGAATGAATGCATTCCAGCAGCTGAAGAAAAGGTGAAAAACATAGCAGAAAGTGGTGAGACAGACCTGGTGGCTGAGTTGCTCACTGCTCAGCTCACACCACACATTTAGTATCCTGTTACTGTAAGCCAAAAACCGCTATAATAGTAAATGGTTTTGTTTTTAATATCAACTGCCAAAACAATGAAAAACAAAACTTGCATAATTTGTAAATTGGAATAATGAAATCATTATTATTTTTTGCCCTATCAGGACAATATTTATACATAAATCTATGTCTGAGTAATATTCTGATGATTATTTCAAATGACCTCTGATCATGAGATATGATGAAAGGAGATAAGGGTCATGGGTCACCATAATGAAAATACACCTGAGGAAGGCCATATTTTGGGCCGAAACGTTGTGTGCCTGATTCTGCACTATTAACTATTTTTTGGGGAGAATTTAACTGTTGTGCGGACTTTATCTTATTTGAACATTTACTTTTTTGTCCTGCACCAGCAACTACATGAATGTGCACGACATTGTCTTTTTTTGAACCAGTGTACCGGAAAGCACCAAGAAGAACTAAAACTACCGTTTACAGTATTGGCGTGTGGTTGGTGTTTAGTAGGTAGTGTGAGATAAATGCATGAACCAGTTTCTGAGAAACAGTTTGAGATATGAATGCTCTAAGTTTTGATATATATTTTTTAGTGATAAAATGTTGTTCTGATATGGGTAATGTGACTTTGAAAGTTGTGATCAGTATCCAAAAGAATGTCAAGGTTTCTGACTTGCTCACTGTATTTCAGAGACAGCGATGCCAGGTGTGAATAAATCACACAAACTGAGACCTGAGTTTCTCAGTCTTGTTGTATTTAGCCATAAACGGTTTCTGGACATCCAGCAATCGATATCAAATATAGTATATATAGTAATACAGTTTACTAGATTTTTTTTTTTTTTTTTTTTTTTTTTTGATTTTTTGGGGCATTTTTCGGCATTTATTTAACAGGACAGCTGAAGACATGAAAGGGGAGAGAGAGGGGGAATGAAATGCAGCAAAGGGCCGCAGGTCAGAGTCGAACCCAGGCCCGCTGCAACGAGGAGTAAACCTCTATATGGGCGCCTGCTCTACCAACTGAGCTATCCGCGCGCCCGAGTTTACTAGATTATTAAAATGTTAACAGGACTGAGATCATTAGAGCAAAGAGAAATGTACAACTGCGTGTCATCAGCATATGAATAGTAGGAGTTATTGTGTTTCTGTATGATAATAACAAGCAGGTGCATGTACAGATTGAAGAACAATGGCCCAAGGACTGACCCTTGTGGAACCCCAGAGCACTAAAGCACAACGTCAACTGAAGTGATTAGGGGCTTAAGGCAGGTGCAGCATATTAGAGAGAGTTTCCGGCTTATTTCAGTTGATACTTTGCTTACGTGACGCATATTACCAAAGGAATTTAAGATAAGATTATCTTGTAAATGTGTTCCTGCACCAGAATATCTTCTGACAAACAAACTGGGGCTGTAGTGGAAAATAACTCAAAATTGAACTTTCATACCCTCTTTAAACCACACACACACACACGCACGCACGCACGCACGCACACACACACACACACACACACACACACATCTATAGAAACCTCATTGACACAACCACAACTAAACAAGTTCGTTGAAGTAGAGTGAGTTTCTCCTGTGTGCTATATTTGACAGCCATTTCAGTATAATGAGTGCAAATTACAGCAGTATACTATTATGTGAGATGAAATTGATTAGTCTGTATGAGAGTCAATTTCAATGTAGTTTTGCAACTAAACTAGAACTAAAATATTCAAGAAAAGAACTGAAACTTAATATTCAACACCAGGCAAGTGTAGGGATGCACCGATCCGACTTTTTCAGTCCCGATACCGATACCGATGCCAGGGCTTTGTGTATCTGTCGATACCCGATACCGATCCGATACCGTTGATAGAATTAATAATACACTGTATACCTTTTGCACCTTATACCTTCCTTCCACCATGTGGAAGAGACTAAAGGCACCAGACTTTCCTAACTAAACATTACTTTCCTAACTAAGACAAAATAACATAAATGTAATGTATTGAATTTTTATTTGTTTGTTAAAAAACAATTGTGCATTCAAATCGAAAATATAATGTAATCAAACTTCTTAAAATTAATTTAAATAAATAACAATAATGCGCCTTTATATAGGTTTATAATGGCTTATTCTACTGTCAGGAGTACATAGAATATCACAAAAACATTTTAATGTCATCATGTTTACTAAAAGCTTTGATTACTAAAGGGTTTGCTTGGCTCATCAACATTATACAATAACGTTATATGAAGGAGAATCCATCAAACAGTTACAGAATCTAAACTATTTTTTTTCTGCAAACTGCAAAGTAGTAAAATAAACTCAAATCGAATGAATACACATACAAACAACTTTAACATTGTTTCCCTTTCAAAACAAAATAGTTGTAAGCTAGTTGTATAAACACTACCTTGGCCACAGGTAAGTTAGGTTGTAGTGTGGTTGTAGTGGGCGACTGAACATAGCTCCGCTGTCAGCCTCCTTCGCTGTTTGAATAATGTTTGTAGGTTGGCGGACGTATTTCAGCGAGGCAAGGCATCTTAAATCCAGTGTTTTAATCATTGCTCTGAACCCGTCTTTCTCAACGGTCTGTAGCGGGACCGTAGTTGGATTGCGTTCATAATGTTGCTCTGCTGCATGCTTGAAGTGACATGTCTTTAACGTTAGCACTGTAACGTTAGCACGGTAACGTTAGCACGGCCGAGTAACGTTAGAGCGACGGGCAACAGTGGCTAAATTATGTCCGCTTTTTAGAAACAAAAAAACTTGCAACAACAGACGGCTCCTCTCTTGAGCATACGTTGTTCTGGTGTATCTCCGGTCTTTCTTCATCCTCTAACTTTCTTCTCTGCTCTTGAATGTGCAGTAGTGACCGGAGTCTCTCCCAGCTTAACAGACTTTTATGCTACCTGGCTAGCTAGCAGCTATAATGTTACTCAACATGCCGTTTGGCAGTGTAGCTACATTTGTAAATGTAAAATTATTAGTGTTAGAAACTGTTTAAGTCACAAATTGTTATGTGCTATGGTGTTTTATCCTTTTAAAGAAAGTCAGTTGTGGGTTATTAATTGTTGTGTTATAAAGTTACTACCATGAGTGAGAAGGGTACGCAGTTAACAGGGGTCCCAGTGCTGCGACGGAGGTGAATAAAAAAGAAACTGGATCGGCCCGTGCATCTATTAATATGTACGATCCCCGAACCAACTATTTTGTCAATATTGGGGCCGATATCCGATATTAATATCGGATCGGTGCACCCCAAGGCAAGTGTGGTAAAAATGAAATGACAGACTGCATTTACTCTGCTAAGATAGCTGCAGAAAATCCAGCGACAATACAAAGGACATGCTAGTTGCAAACACTTAGAAAATTGCAAAATTAATATCTGGATATTATAATCAGGCTGTCAAAAGACTTCATTTCAACACAATATATACCCCAATGAATATCCCTGTAAGCATGATTTTTCCAATGAACTGACTTTCACTATGAGAAAATTGAGGTTAAGTCAAATAATTTTGCAGGTAATGAGACAATTTACATAACAGACATTCAAAAGGAGGATGAGGAGGATGATGAAAATGTTGTTATCTCATTTCAAGGAGGGAGTGTTTGCCTGCAGACCATTAAGTTACAGGCGGGGAATTTTCATTCGATTTGGTGCCTTCCCATTTGCCATCCTGGAATATTTTCAGGAAGAGGATATGTTTTTGAGTTTTCTATTTGATGTAATAAGCAGCTTTCAAATACCGTACATCTGGTTTTCATCAGCAGAGTCAGAAGTGAAATGGGTTGTCTTGGAAACATTTCACATCTTTATAACAGCACCTGGCACTTACACAGGCGTCTCAGTTTGTCCAGTCTGCAACAGTGTCTAGTTTAGGACATTCTCAGACCTCGGCATCAGTTCTCAGAAATCAGATGAAAGGCATCTTTCCTTAGACCCCCAATGGACTTCAGGCCACAAAGCAAATCAGACCTCAGCTACCCCCTGACATGCCCTACACAAACTCATTTTCACCGAGGGCCACATCAGCATAATGGCTGCCCTCAAAGGGCCAGATGTAACTTATAAATGTAACTAAATGTAACCAAATGTAATGTAAAATAAATGTAACTACTCCTTAATGTTAAATAACTGAATTTATTACTTACTCAAGTTACAAATATTACATATATATTTGCATAGAAAGAAAATATGTTTGCTTGTTGCTCTGTTATAACATAAATCCTTTAAATTTGTCAGGTTATGAAACCCACAATACTCCATCAATCAAGGATCAAACTATCCAAGTGAATAAAGAAAAATAACCTCAAACATTTAAGTTATGACATTAACTTTGTTCAAAACTTGTTTGTCATAGTTGAGAGGGGCATAACTACTGTAAAACCAACAATTGTGAGCTGCTAAGAACATGTGTGACAGATGTAGAATTTTACAAAAAAAATAATAAAAATGGCTGCACACAGCCTTGCATGTGGCATACATCCAACTAATGAGATGGTTTGATTACAATAAACATTTGTCTGCATAAACACATAAAACCTGCAAACACTAAATACATTGCACCACATTTAACTAAGTATATGTAATAAACTCAAAATAACAAAATAAAGGTTGTCTCAGTTCACAACTTATTGGTCAAGTTTTTAGGTTAGTTTTTGATGAGGAGATGCTGCCTGTCCCTGAACACACCAAGTGGATCCCCTCTCCACCATCCATTGATCATGTTCTGAAAATAACAAATACAAAACAAAATGCAAGCATAATCATTAAATTGCACACAGTTTAACTATTCTTCTTCTTGGTTGAATTACATTTTATTATATTCTAATTAGGTTTTTAAAAATGCTTACCTATGTGTTTTCTGACCAGATGTCTGACACCGTTTTCCCGTTGCCAGTGTGTCAATGTCTGGTTTTAGGCAATCCGTAGAACAGCATGGAGGTTGTCATCAGTGATGTGAGATCTGTGCTTGTTTTTGTTTAGATTCATTATTGAAAACATCTGTTCGCACAGGTATGTGCTCCCAAACATGGACAGAACACGGGCAGCATGAAGTCGAAGCTGTGGCATCAAACCAGGGGGCAGCAGATGGTAAAAGTCCTGGAGTTTTGTGCCACGCACCCGAATGAAGTTCACTGTTTTCATGACCGTGGTCACAATGTCAATCATCCCCAGCACCTTCCCACACAAAGCTTCTTGATGGATAATGCAATGATACGTTATCAGAGGCGTGTGGCAGTTCATTTTTTGCATTTTCCCCTTCATTAGTCCAACTAAGCCCACTTTTCCCAGGGCAATGCATTTTTACTTACGGACTTCTCCATCGCATCAAAAATGTCCTGTCCCGTTGTGGTCCCATGCATAGCAGCCACATCCAACAGCTCCTCAGTGACAGTGAGGTCCAACTTCACGCCTCTGATAACAATGGATAACTGCGCTGTATCCGTGTTATCTGTGCTTTCATCAACAGCTAATGAAAAAGCTATGTAGCTGCGTGCCTCTTCGGCCAGATGTGTTGCAAGGTTTTCTGCTAGTTCCTTAACTCGGTCCGCGATGATGTTTCTTGTTAAACTGACATTTTTGACACACTTGCTCACAGACCTTCAGCATGCACCGCTTCAAAAACGCTCCCTCTGAAAAAGACTTTGAAGCGTGGGCGATGTCTTCAGCCACAATAAAGCTAGCTTTCACTGCCGCATTATTTTTGGTTGTGGCTTTCGTGAACACATTCTGCTGCGCTCGCAGTTTGCCTTTTAATTCTTGGGCAATTTGTTGTTTTTCTTGAAGGCTAGCTTTGGCATACTTAGCTCCGTGTTTGGTGTCAAAATGCCGCCGTAGATTGTACTCTTTGACAACCAACACCACCTCGTAACACAAAAGACATACCGGTCTTTCTCCTTGAAGCACAAACATGTATTCGCCTTCCCATCTTTCTTGAAACAGCCTTCCATCTGCATCAACTTTTCTCTTCTTGGACATTTTGGGATCATTATTTGTATTTCTCAATTCCACTTGTTCGCATTGATGTGGGCACACTGCGGTCTAGTGGCGGGATGCAGTCTTTCTTTCTTTCTTTTCTACATTTAATGGCGGGTCGCAACCAACTTATTTAGGTGCATACCGCCACCTACTGTACTGGAGTGTGTAAAATCAAGGCTTAAGTACTTCAGGTTACAGTCGCGGGATGCCGTCACTTCGCAGGAAACATAATAGGCATGCATTGTGGAGAAGTGTAGTTTTTTGGTCAAAGCATGCTTTTGACCTATTTATTTTTAGAGAATCAGACCTTTTAAGGCAAAGCTCTCGCGGGCCACATAAAATGACGTGGCGGGCCACATTTGGCCTGCAGGCCTTGAGTTTGACATGTCTGCCCTACACCATAATGCTGCTGTTCATTTGTTTTATTGTAGTTTAAAGAAATTGGTCTAATTTGCAATCCCACATAGGTGTAATTTGCGGGGGGGATGCGGGATGCGGGGGTTACAACGCCCCCAATAATCAAAACTGGGCTTTTTTTTTTACGTTTTTGTCGCATTTTCAATCTTTTTGTCACTTTCTACGATATTTTTGCCGCTTATTAATATTTTTTTTTATCTATTTTGGCGTTTTTGTCGCCTTTTCAAAAATAATTAGACAATGTTTTGATGTTTTTGTTGCCTTTTTCAGAGGTTTTGTTGCTTCTTTCGTAGTTTTTGTCACCTTTTTCAAGTTTTTTTTCCCCAAAGTTTTTGGGGTACCTAACACACTTTCAGGACCAGTACATTAAAGTTCAGAAAATAAATTGCTGTGAAATGGGACTAAACCTAGCAACGTTGTGTAAAGCTTCTTCAGTTGGAGCCTCCATGTCATTAGCCTTCAGGTTTGTTATTTCTCTGGCATAGATCTTCTTTATACTTTACATTGGCCAAATTAAAAATCTATTTAAAATGAATTGCCCTCAAAGGCCTGCAAACAAACCAGCTTCATTTCTAGTGAATCCAAAAAGAATTTATTATGTTGGACCGTTATGCTGTTATGTAGCCCACAGGGGTTCAGGTGCCAGATTTCTCATCACAAACATCATCATTTAGATTTGTCTTATATAGAGCAGAATGCATTGCCTTGTTGTAGGTATGCATTTTATGGCATGGAAAACAAGTCTGAGGGGCAGCATGCCACTTCCCTTTAATCAAGGGTTAGACATGACATTTAATGACAATGTCTATTACACTGCTGGCTGATAAAAAAATTAATTAAAAAAAACTTATAATACATGGCTATTTCATGGCTATTTTTTCCCTAAATTGTTAACCCTCTCCACGAAAGTTTGTAGCACTCATGACATATACTACAGAACAAAGAGGAGTAAAATTACTTTGCTACAAGGTTTTGCGTTTTTGACCAACTGCCAGATTGTATCTCAAGTTTCTATGATGCATTTTAGTAATATTTATTGAATTGGCCTGCATTTGGCTTGAAATAAGAAAAAAATAAATGAAATTTTGGTGACAGGAATTGTTATTACCACAACCACACTATAGGACGAACATAACATACAAAACGAGATAAAAGGCTGTGCCCTCTAGAAAATACTTAAAAGTACTCTAAGCGATGTCACACGTTTTTTAGGCTACAACATTTTTTGTCACATACAGCAAACATCTCCTCACTATCCGCGAGCTGCCAGTCCCCTAAACACACTGTAAAAAAACGCGGTCTCTGTAGACAGCCTAGGGTCCACACACGCCAACAAAAACAAAGTGGTCCAACCTGGACCATGCAAACATACACAAACCGTGTTCCAGTGTTCAACCAATAACGGACAAGAAAGATTTGAGGGGGGGGTTAGTGCACTGAACCTGAGCACCTTTAAAGGGAAACCATTATATAGCATTTTCAGGTTAATACTTGTGCAGAGGAATCACAAGAAAGGACCGAACTTCCCTTTGAAGAATTAAATGGGAATCATTAAGTCATTCTTCCTTGAAGTACAGTACTATACGGGAACAAAAACAAGTGTTTCCTGAAAAAATGAATGTGAGCAACACAATACAGAAAAACAGAAATGTTACCACATTGATGGGGTTACATAAATATGTCTGTGCTGTTTTATGTGCTGATAATATTTAACAAACAAAAGTTCAAATGAAAAGACCTCTGAACATGTATGATGTTATGCACTTTTAAAAAGGACACAACACACACCAAATACAAAGAAAACACACAAAGGAAAAGGGAAAGCTAAACATTTGAAAGGCTAATAAATGATTATCAGAGGTGGAATGTAACTAAGTACATTTATTCAAGTACTGTACTTAAGTACAACTTTGATGTACTCGTACTTAACTTGAATCTTTTCTTTTCATGCCACTTTCTACTTCTACTCCACTACATTTCAGAGGGAAATATTGTACTTTTTACTCCACTACATTCATCTGACAGCTTTAGTTACTGGTTACTTTCAAATTAAGATTTTTGCACACAAAACACATGTAGTTTATAAAATACAATGTTTTATTATAAATTAAACTACCAAACAACATAACGGCCTACAAGTCCAGCTGAAATGATTAGCCGATTAAACAGAACTGTTTGGATCGTTTCCAGTTTCTAAAATGTGAGGGTTTTTCTGCAATGAGTACTTTTACTTTTAATACCTTAAGTACATTCCTGATGATACTTACATAATTTGACTTAAGTAACATTTTCAATGCAGGACTTTTACTTGTAACAGAGTATTTTTTTACAGTACTTTTACTTAAGTAAAGGATCTGAATACTTCTTCCACCACTGATGAGTATAGGGATTACAATCACATCTGACAAACATCAAATAGTCTGAGAGGCAGTGAGTCAAATTATAAGCACAAGGACTGATTGCTTATTGAAGTTTAAAGGTCCCATAGCATGAACATGTCACTTTATGAGTTTTTTTTTAACATTAATATGAGTTCCCCCAGCCTGCCTATGGTCCCCCAGTGGCTAGAAATGGTGATAGGTGTAAACCGAGCCCTGGGTATCCTGCTCTGCCTTTGAGAAAATGAAAGCTCAGATGGGCCGATCTGGAATCTTCTCCTTATGACCTCATAAGGAGAAAGGTTACCTCCCCTTTCTCTGCTTTGCCCGCCCAGAGAATTTGGCCCACCCATGAGAAAGAGAGAGACATCATGGCTTGAAAACAAGCGAAGCATGGCAGTTGGTCAAGGCCACACCCCCACCCTCCACCTTGCCCCCCCTCTCTCCTCCTCAATAGCATTTAAAGCTACAGACACAGAAATGGCACATCCTAAGGAAAGCTCATTGTAGGACTGGCTCTAGTGGCTGTAATTCTGCACCAAGTCTGAATTTCGGGAAAGAGACTTCAGATACAGTATTAGGGGACCACTAAGGTCTATATAAAAAGAGACTTCAGATACAGTATTAGGGGACCACTAAGGTCTATATAAAAGAGACTTCAGATACAGTATTAGGGGACCACTAAGGTCTATATAAAAGAGACTTCAGATACAGTATTAGGGGACCACTAAGGTCTATATAAAAGAGACTTCAGATACAGTATTAGGGGACCACTAAGGTCTATATAAAAGAGACTTCAGATACAGTATTAGGGGACCACTAAGGTCTATATAAAAGAGACTTCAGATACAGTATTAGGGGACCACTAAGGCCTATATAAAAGAGACTTCAGATACAGTATTAGGGGACCACTAAGGTCTATATAAAATAGACTTCAGATACAGTATTAGGGGATCACCAAGGCCTATATAAAAGCATCCAAAGAGCACCATGTCATAGGACCTTTAAACTGTACTGAGAACCCCAGGGTTCGTGCAAAGTGATGGAGAGGATTTGTGAGAATACTTGCTTGCATCCTGGGGTACCCTGCTGTTGGAATTTGGAGTCAGATGAACCAGTGAGTCTGGATAGACACCTCCTACCAGATACATAAAAACAATCTTGCGCTATCTGCATAAAGGGGCTTTGGCAAGGATTTTGGTGCAGCCAGGCCAGCTGTGTGGACAGATTTAGAAATGTGAGGAATGAAAAGCAAAAAACATGGCCTGACTAAACATAAAACGGTTGCTGCATTAAAGTATTTGCTGGCTCCAACTCTAAAGGTTCTTTGTCAGGGAAAAAACATCTCTTTTGGTCCACATGAGTCAAAGTTTGTTGTTCTCTGTCTCTGTTGAGTGCATGGTGGAGGGTCAGGCCCGTGCCTGTGACCAATCAGTGTGCGCATGGTGAGTTTTCTTAATGTGCACAAACTAAATGTTTGGAAATACAGCTATGCTTTGGCTAAGCTCTGAATTACACTTCCCATATTGCAACTTTATAGCATATTTTACTTAACCATCCCTGCATGTTGAACACATGATGAGTCAGGGAACAGACTTATATGTTTCAATTCAGTGCACTTCCCCCTTTATATTTGGTTTACCTTATTTTTATCTTCCCAAATGTCTTGCACCTTTTTAATCACTTCTCTCTCCTGCATTACATTTGGATTTCACTCTTTTCTCAACATTTCTTTGACTAAGGATCCCAAGTTAGATTTCAGATAAATTCTTTTGTGACAAATAATTGGTCTTTTCTTCCACGCTGCTATCTTGTTACCACTTTTCTCTCTTCCGCGCTCCTTTTTAATATCTGTCATCTCACTGCTGCCCTTGGTAATCTCAAGAGAAAACCAGATGAAACCCTATTTACCGCTAGGATTTTTTTTAAACATTTATACCTCTACACCTTTGTTCGGCCTGGCTGCCTGTTCTGTCTCATTCCTGATTACCATGATCACTCCTGCCCGTCTTTCTCTCTCTCTCTCATTCTGACCTTGTATTTAGTATTTATCTACTATTTTTCCTTTGTCCATCTGACGACATCGCCACCAGCACCATTGTCGTCACGTCTTTATTCCATCTTTTTGTCTTTGCCACCTTTTGATTTATCCTGTCTCTCCCCCTTGTTATTTCTCGCTTTCTTTCTCACCTCTCTAACGCTCCTTCCTTTCTCTTCAGAGAATCTGGCAGTCACAGTCACACATCATCACGTCTGCCATTCGCAATTAGTTGAGTTTTTGTAGTCATGCTAATAAAGCTATTATTGAATGTGACAGTGTGTGAGTTAAAAACAGCTGGTTTGGATATAATCCACACCTTTCAAAGCTGATGTGATCATATTTTCAGATTCAAATAGCTGTGGAATCTGACTTAACCCTTTCATGGCGTGCTGTTTCAATCTGCCGTCGTTATATGCACAGTCGAGTTCACTCAGGTAGAAGTTTATACCTTATAGTACCTTCTTTTTTCACTTTAAATGTGAGTTCATTTTCAAAACAACTCTCTCCCTCAATACGTTTGCATCAACACACCCTTAATCCATATAATCACACATGCTCGCACATACTTGCTGTATGAACGTTGTACTCAGTGGTGTAGTCTAATGTATTGTAGTGGGTATACTGTACTGTATATGTATGGGCCTATATATATGGACCAGGATGGGGGGTGGGGGCGTTAAAGACTTCATTTCCTGCATTCTGACACACTTTTATGCACCAATTTACTGTGGAAATACCTTTATTTAGCCTATGTGAAGAAAAAAAACACTGATGACAATTCAAAATATATCAGAATTATAATGGAAAGTATGTTAAGTGCCATTGCGCATTTTGTGGGTATATGGAAATCCTGGAGCTTTCTTAGTGGTTATACTGCGTATACCTGCATATAACATAGACTACACAGTCCATCATGTGGTTGCACTGTATCCTAAAAATTCTAGGAAACTGAGTCACAGCTTCCTTGAAATGATATTGGGGAAAAAAGGCAGACTGGCCGTAAGAATAAATGAGCCTACAGCTGTACTGACTTGTACAGTAGTGGCGAGGTTCTGCTCTTAAAAAAAAACTCCTCAAATGAGATTGTGAGAGATTGTGCAAGAGTGCAATAAACCAAGCCGAAAGCTATACTGACCAGACCCCGGCAGCTACATTATCAGGTGGATGCCAACGGTATTTACAGCACAAGTTCTGAAATGATTAATAAGAAACCTGATCTGGGTTGCTATATAATAAATGAGAACAGGAGGTGTGTGCATTGTAGAGGATTGTGGAATTATGTGATGTGTGGTGGCAGCAAGATAGCCATGCGTGGACAGTGAATGACAGATGAGGAACAGTCTATTCTATTTTCTCTGCTGAGTCCTGTCAAAAATGTAGTTAGTGTGCTTCTTATTTCCAAACAGATCTTTTTTCCGTTCCGTTTATTTCCATTTAAATGAGCGGTTTGTATTTCTGTACTGAACATTTTGCAATTTTAGTTTCTTTTAACATGCAAAATGATTGTAATCATTAAACTTGTTTTTCCAGAGAATTGATTGGATCAAGCCGGCATGTAGTCCTCTGCAGTAAACTTTGTCACATCTCTCGTGTTTGTTTTTTTGTTTCTTGTTTTGTATCTTCTCTCAAGGTTTAATCTAAAGTGTAAACCTTTGTGTCTATAAGAGAGGACAAGTAATCAGCAAAGTGCTGTCCCCCAGTGGTAAGACCCTCAAATAGCACTTAGAGATAGCACAAAAACAAGTATAGGCAAAATGTTACAGTTTTGTCTACATCCTAGCACATCTTTTGATCAAAACTTTTTTTTTTTAAAAGGCCTCACTCTTCAGTTATGCTACCTTGCCCATATTAATGTGTAGGCAACTTTCCTGATCAAGGAAATGTTAAATTGGAGCACTACCTGGTCTTTCAGCTGATTTGCATGAAGTATTTAAGGCTGAACAGTCAGGTGGTTTCCCCTGATTCACTACTGGAGGGTAGAAACCATATCTATCTTTTTTAAAAACCCTTAAGACCATCTTGCACCTCTCTTTCCCCTTGTCTCATGTTAAGCACCTCTCCTGACCAATTTCATCCTGAAAAGAATATGTAAATCAATGGCAGAGATGCAGTACCTGTTCTGTGGGATGTCTGCCGGCCTGCCTCGCGTTCCCCAGAGGGGTTGAAATCAATGAGGCAAAATGGAGCTTTCAGCATTCTCACAGTGTTGAAATCAATGGAGCCTGACAGCACTGAAGATTAATGAGGGGAAGCTTCTGCTGAACAAGCAAGACGACTCCCAAAACATGTGTAGCCATGTTCAACGTGGCTCTGATCACGGGCCGAACGGCAGCGAGTTATCGCTATAGGGATAGGGATACCCACCTACACCAACTAACAGAAAAAAGGAGCAGTCAAAACATTTAAAATCACAATACTTGTATTTCTTTATTGAAATATAATCGACCCCTGAGGCTAGATTTAAAAAAAAAAAAAAAAAAGGCCAGTTTGTTTGTGCCTCGTCTAGCTCCTCAGTCTGACACAGCCAGTTAGAACACAACAGACCTGTCAAAAAACACACATTACACAACTGGTGTGACAACTCCAAATGTTGCTTTTTGTAATCCAGACAAAGTTACACGGCCCATGCTGCCACATACGGACAACGTTTCAGGACATACACGACTCAAATCAATTGCATTACTTCAACAATACTTGGTGTCCATTTGAAAAACAATGCTACCTCTCCAATTCATGAAAGTGCTCAATTTACTGCACAGACAGTAAATAATCCAGGGTCAAATCATTGGTACGTTATATTCACTTTCAGCATTTGTATTTGGTCTGCCTGAAATGTGAAGACGGTGCAATAAATCAGCAGGTTTCTTTGTATCAGCGGGAATGATTCATTTAAGAAAGGTAACTTTCTCATTTCAAACTGTGTTTTGGACCTTAAACCAAAAAGTAAAATAGTCAACTAGAAGACACCTGCCTAGTCCATGAGCTCAGTCTGCTTTAGGGAATTTTGTGACATTTTTGGAAAGAACGCTTTTTTCACTTTCTTGCCGAGAGTTAGATGAGAAAATCAATACCGCTAATGTATATCCACTAAATATAAAGTGAGCACGCATGCTGGTTAGCTTAGCTTAGCGTTAAGACTTGAAACAGGGGGAAACAGCTAGCCTGGCTCTGTCCAATGGTAAAAAATAATCCGGCACATAAACCCACATGAAAACCGCAACTTGTATAGATTAAATAAACTACACATAACACACTCAGTGAGCTTTGGAGGTGCCGGTTGGCCAATTTTGTTTCCAATCATACAGAGCCAGACTAGCTGTTGTCTTCTGTTTCCAGACTTGACACTGAGATAAAATAATGACTGCTTGCTTGTAGCTTAATGTTTAGTAATGTACCGATGCAACTTTTGGCAAGAAAGTAAATAAGCATATTTCCCAAAATGTCAAACTATTCCTTTTGAGAAATTTCACATTGAACAAAGAAACATTTAAAAAGTTACAAATTGGATGACAAATTTTCCTTAAGTCATTACATTTTCTCTTGTGAGGCCATCCACCTGAGCTCCAGTAAAGAAGACGTCCTCACGCTTGTTTCAGCGCAGGACCAAACTCTGTTTCTTTATCTTGGTCCACAACACATCACAAGTCTCTTCATATGAGGGCTCAAAGGTAAAAGGCCTCCGACCCACTGACAGTCCCAAAGAAAAGAAAAGGAGAAACCAAAAAAAAGGGGGTGGGGAGGGGCTTTTTGTCCAGGTCTGGGACACGCTGAGGTAACATAGACAGTAATAAATTATTCAGTTTAAAAAAAAAAAAAAAAAACACTTTGCAAGAATCATATCAATATTTCATATCAATATTACAAAATGGTATCAAACATACATGATGCAACATTTTCATCAAACACATTCACTTTTTATTTTATTTTTTTACTTTACTTTTTTACTACTTTACTTTTTTTTTTCCCCCTTCCCCAAGATCCAGAGTCTGCTGCTTCATCGTTGCTCAATGATCAGTACTTCAGTGTTTCCTGTCCTTCTCTGGAAACTCGTTGTGAAGTCCCTTTAACAGTAGATGTAGATTAATACCGATTTCCTTCTGTTGCTGAGGTTGATTTTCCACTTTCATGCTGAGGTGAACTTATATGCCATTCAATAGCTTTAGTTTTTTTCATAACCAACCTCCTTAATTTAAAGCTTTAGTGCGTAACTTTTTGATATTAATAGACGTCCGTTACATTCAAGCCATTGCCAAATGAGTTGCTACAAAGCTAATTAAGCCTATCAGCTCCACACAACTCTCTCTGTATTTATCAGTATGGCTATGATCAGAGGATTGTGGCGTCCGGTGACTTTCCCACGCAGAAACTCAAGTGAAGATAATGACCTCTTCTGAAGAGTCCATTTTTTTTAATCCTCCGTGTACTTCTTGGCTACTAGCAACTGCGTGGAGGAGGGGTGGGGGTGCGTGCGTGATCACGGAAGGCTTGTATCATGTGGACGCGCCGACAGTTTTGTTGTCAGAAACTACGCACTATAGCTTTAAAACCAAGTCACACGGAATGTTTCTTTCAACACCTTTTTGAAGGATTAAATTCCAATTGATTTAATCTCAGTCACAATCATCGCCAAGGCAACAGGCATACACAGGCACACAGGGCTACAACGCTAATTGCCCATTTGCTTGTCTCGTTATTCGATTTTACATTCAAAATCGTTTTTGACCGTGCCTTTCATTTCACTTACAGGTTTGAGCAGAAAACAACATGCCAATAGGAAAGTGAGAAATTGTATTAAAAGTGCAAAAATGTATTCCTCCAAGAGACGGTATTCATCCAGACAAAACAAAGTTGTCCACCGAAGCTTTAGTGCGTTAACAGTACAAGCCATTTCATAGGTTATTGAATTGTACATTCCTATCCACCTCACGACTACAGACATGAATATACTGAATGTCTTGTTGCTTCGAGTGTGTGGTTTTCCTTCAACTAAAACTTAGTTTGTAGCTAAGTTGACATGGCTTTAAGCCCTAGGAGCATCCCACTGCCTGCTTCAGACAGGCATGCTAACTCGGATGCATTCCCATGGCTACAGTATGTATTCCCAAACTAAAGGAGTGTTCTCCTTTGCTGAGCACGATTCAATTATCCTGAATTCAGCGCTGCGGTCTAAAAAAAGCCCCTCGATTTAAAATAAAGTGACATCACATTATTTTGGTTAGTGGCCAGTGCAAATCAGCTTCTCCAGGCTGCTTCAGATCTGAAGACATGAAGCTCTCATTATCCCTTATCTATTCTATTTCATTCATTATTTCCTACTGATCCTTTTGTAAAACAGCATTGAATTTGTTTAACATTGCCACGTATAATTAGATTTTTTTTATATCACAAATATAATTGTAATTTTCTATATTTTGTTTTTAGATACAAAAACATGGGAAGTAACTTGTTTTTGAAGACAAATCTGTTAGGACTACAAAGACAAAGGAAATATCAGGGCTATTGTCCATACAGTACTGATGAAGACTGCACCCATCATGCCATTGACAGTGACAAAGAGGCAACCTAAAAAAAACATAATTATTATGTACTAAGTGGCACTGATATACGGTGTCTTTATGATGGGAAAATTATCCTTTTATAAATAAAAAAAAATAAAAAATACATGGCCGCTGACACATCAGTGTTGGAATAAACCCTGTTGTGTTTACATTAAAGTGTAACCACATACACCGACCAATCTTACTCTCCTTTACAATTATAATATTTAAACATGTATTCAACAAGCTGATATGACCATAGCGCTCGCCTGTCAACCAATATGACACATTTTCTCAGCATCCCGTCACTTCTCTCTCGCATGCTACGACACGTCCTTCTGTCCTCTCTGAACTGACATTTCAAAAAAACCACAGCATTACAACACCACAAAGTTCACGCTACACTCACAGAACTCGCAGTTCACTCATCGACAACGCCACGCAACTTCTATTTCCACTATACCAAAAAAAAACTCTCACATTCGTCCGCCATGCCCTTATGATGTCCACTCTACAAAGAGAGAGCACAGACGACAAATCGATTAAGATCACAATGCTTTTCTTCCAGAAAAGTTGTGGGAGTGTGAGGATAGAAAGGTGATGACCAGCAGGTTTATGGGAGTTACTCCATGAAAAACGAGGCGCCGTTTTGAGCCGGGTCCTCCCTTTTTCCTTCCTTTCGCAAGAAGACAAAAGTTCCATCCAAATATCAAGGTGATTCTGATCTCTCTTTCCCCCCCAGAGTCTGTCATCTAGTGCCATGACATTAAAAAATGACACTTAACTGAGAAACAGTTCAGTGACACGGTAGTTCTGTTTTGAAAAGAGATGGGAGGGATCTATAGACCTTTGAAAGGGACCATAAGTTGAGGAGAGAGAGCACAGCAGTCATTCCAAGGCTTTGTGAAGGGTGAGGGGACATCAGTCAGATTCACTTTGCCTTCCGACCCCCCGGGATCCATCCAGCAATTCATGGTAAAACCCCCCCTCCCGCCCCCCTCCCTTTTGTGCTCCAGTAGTTAACCACTGCTGGGGAGTTCCCTGACATCCAAAAGGTATGTGGGTGTGTGTATGTGTATGTTCACAAATGATAAACAGGACGAGGGAGGTCACAATATGGCGCAGTGGAACCTGTGGGAACCCGCTGAACGTTCTGCTCTCCATTTCATCTTCTTTTTCTTCTTCTGGTTTCGTTCTGGCACCTGTTGTCTGTGGGTGTGGAGGAGAAAAAAAAAAACATGTTTTACAAAAAAATCTGAACTCAGGATCAATTTACCAGCATTTTGTGACACCTAACAATACGATTATCCTACTCTATTATATACTTTAAATTTTGGCTCATAATATTTATTTTTATCCATCATACAAGAGGAGTTAAAACTAGTACTAAAGAAATAATCCAACATTCTAGGAAATACGCTTATTTATTGTGTTGAGAGTTAGACAAGAAGATTTATTCCACCCTCTAATGTCTGTACAGTAACTATAAAGCTACTGTCAGCAGTCAGTTAGCTTAGCTTAGCACAAACCTATTAAGGTCACTAATTAACATGTTATATGTAATCTGCTTTAAGTTTTTTTGTGATTGTTGCGGGCAAAAATCCTTGATTATGCGGCACGTTTTCTTAAAAAATGCGATGGAATATGCGGGATATTTATGCAATTTTATGCGATGAAATTGCGGGAACTTGCAAAAATTGCGGGAACTTGCAAAAACTGCAGTTTCATCATGGCTTCATCGCGGGGTTTGCAGCTTTTCGATGATGTTCACATCGCGTAATTACGTCACTTCATAACGTTCCCATGGCAACAGGGGAAAATAACTGTTCTGTAAGCGCAGCATTTTTCAACTTTCTGCTGAGATATATGTGACTTTTTTGCAACGAAAATGCGGGGATTATGAAATCATGCAAGCCCCGCATATTTTGTGCGGAAATCGGCAATTTATGCGGCGAAAATGCGGCGTATTTGAAAAAATGCGCCCCCCCCGCATAAATATGCAGACTTTGGCTGATTATGCATTGAATTATGCAATCGCATAATCACGTTTTTCTGGAGGGACTGAATAAAATAGTCCCTCCTGTGCTGGCCACCGAGGCAGTTGCCATGGAATATAGGTGCTAGCATATTTTTAGTGCTAGCATAATTGAAATGGGTAGTTCAAATAAAGCAATCTGATTGGTTCATAGCCGTGATATAATAACCACATACGATACAACGGCTATGATTCGAATTTCTTTGCACAATAAGTATCACTACGCATCTGAAAAAAGACCAACTGATACAAAGTAGCCCAACAAGGTTAGCTAGTAGGCCTAAAAGACGCAACAAAATGAAAATATTCAGATTCAGATTTCTATGCCACTGTCAGAAACGGTAAAGGTGAGCTCTATGGCCCGAGCAGCTATGTTTGTCTCTGTGCTGGACAGCCGTTAGATTAATGACCCAGCGCTCAATCCATCCTGGTGTCTCCTCAAAGACAGAGTTTACAACGTGCAACAATGTATTCATCGGCGTTGTGAAAACACTGAGAAACAAGGGACTGGACGTGACAGTTCATCATAGGGTTGGGCATCGTTTGGATTTTAACAATTCTGATTCCAATTCCGATTCTTTCCTTTCGATTCCGGTTCTTATCGATTCTCAATTCCGATTCGTTGAGGGGTTGAGTTGAAACGGGTCACATTTCCATAAGAGGAAAGTTGTATTTTGATTCCGTGGTGGTTTGCAGTTTTACAGGGCTTTTTCAATGTAAATAAAGCCCCACTAGAGCTTACTGTGCTCCAAGGCTGCCACACAACAAGCGCCTGGCCGCTTCGGAAACCAAAACTTGCGCTTATTAAATTGGGAAGCGATGATCGGATTTGAAACCAAATCCTCTAAATGATTCCAAACGATTCCAATAAAGAAACAATTCTACTGGAATCGTAATTTTTTTTAAACAATTCCAGGTAGGAATCAGTTCTCGATGCCCAATCCTAGTTCATCATGCGTCAATATCAAAAGATGACTTCAACTCAATAAAGAAGGTGCTTGATCCCAACACCCCACAGGGGCTAGTGAACAAAGTGTGGTTTGATGTTCAACTTCACTTTTGGCCCAGAGGAAATGAAGGCAATCGGCAGCTCAAACCTTTGCCAATCACCATC
This sequence comes from Sander lucioperca, assembly GCF_008315115.2. NCBI lineage: Eukaryota > Metazoa > Chordata > Actinopteri > Perciformes > Percidae > Sander > Sander lucioperca. The sequence goes on from NC_050180.1 coordinate 9,779,495, forward strand.
AAAAGAGACAAAAACAGGCTTAAGTATGCAACGCTGGCCTTCAACGAGCATACCAAGAATGACAATAACCCACTGGAGAAGAATAGAGAGACTTATGTATGAACAGCCTTTCTCAGTGTTTTCACAACGCCGATGAATACATTGTTGCACGTTTTTAAACTCTGTCTTTGAGGAGACACCAGGATGGATTGAGCGGTGGGTCATTAATCTAACGGTTTAGTCCAGCACAGAGACGAACATAGCTGCTCAGGCCTTAGAGCTCACCTTTACCGTTTCTGACAGTGGCATAGAAATCTCAATTTCATTGACCCTTTGACACTGTCTTAAGATCTAAAACTACACCTTTATGTGCACACCAGTCTTCAAAGCACTTGACGGCCCATTGTGTTTGTTTAACGGTGTTCCGTTCATTTCGGTTTCTCACCAGTTGGTCAACTCCAGTTTCTCCAGTTGGTCCTCTATACATAGCTTTGCATGTTGTTAAACATGTGGATTTTTTTCTGAAGATGGGCACTCCTCAATCCACTCCTCCATCATCAGGCAACCCAGGAGACCCAAGTTCACCTTGAATGTTTCCATTTTGTAACGCCTTTTAGACCTACTAGCTAACTATGTTAGGCTACTTTGTATCAGTTTGTCTTTTTTCAGATGCGGAGTGATTCTTATTGTGCAAAGGAATTCAAAAATCATAGTTGTATGTGGATATTATATCACGGCTATGAACCAATCAGATTGCTTAATTTGAGCTACCAGTTTTATAACACAATTAGTAAGTCATATAAAGCTTAGAGTCATAAATATTATGTGTCACCTCTTAAAGATTTTAAATTAAACATTTTATAGGTGAGTTTCAATACTTGTTTTCATGCACTTTCTGCCTGAACTGCTCAGCACTGAACTGTCAGAAAAAAGCACAACCTGTCTTTATCCACCCCCTGTATGACTGGCTTTCTACAGTCTGACCACAAGAGGGCAATGTTGATTTATTAATCAACTCTGCTTTCTTTTTTTTCTTTTTCTTTTTTAGAATGGACAAAAACAGAGAAGATTCCTCATGAATCCGTAACCGACCTGACATGTGGACAATGAGAACTTTCCCTTTCTTTTTACAAACACAAAGGTACAGCTGTGTAATAGGGTATTGGAGTATCGGCCCTAAACCATGGTGGCATGCCAGCTTGTTGCTTATTGGTCCTTGCAACAAGAGAAGGCCTTAAAACAGAATATGGCCACATTCAAAACATGGACACAAATGAAATTCTTCTGAAATTGCATGTGTCAAGACAGGAAATAGCTCTGGGCTTTTTTCTTTTCTTTTCCACTCTACTTACTAAACATACTTCCACTGCCCTTACATAACACTGTGCCACTAACACTAAAGAAGTGAAATAAACACTAAGGGGAAAAGGGTGACACACTTTGAGTTGAGACAATTTTATGTCTCAATTTTACATTTATGTAATGGCTGTATTTTAATTTGTAAACAATAGATTCTTAAGGGCCAATCAATACTGTCCTCAAGCAGTTTGACAGCTGTTACTGCAAGTTAAGATGTTGTCTTCATCTCATGAAAATAAGAGAATAAACAGAAGTGAACCTGGAGTTACCTTATAACACGAACCAGCTCGTGAAAGGCTTTGTCCACATTCATTGGAGGATCCTTGGCACTGGTTTCAATATAAGTTATCTGAAGAAGCAAGCAGACATATTCCAAATCTAAGCAAAAGTGGTATTCACGTGGTATTAATTGTTCACTAAAATAAAAAAACACAATAACTACATACTGGTATATTGTATAATGTACAGTATAGCAATACACCACATACGGAGACATATGATTAGCATTTAACCATTATAATGAAAAGCCCTCAAATGCTACATGGTTAAGAAACAATAAGGGTCACAATTACAAGTTGCCTGATGACCTGAAACCAGTAGAAAGGCACATGAAGACAGAAAAGGACCCCTGTATCAGTGAAAACACCAACTAAAGACAAAGACAAAGACAAACAGAGACAAAGACTGAGACAAATGTTCTCTCGCACATGCCAAGCAGTCAAGGAAATGACATGTAATGATTCATCACTGACGCTTTTATCCAAAGCGACTTACAATTGCTATATATATATCAGAGGTTGCACGCCTCTGGAGCAACTATGCGTTAAGTGTCTTGCTCAGGGACACATTGGTTGATGTGATCAAGGGACTACGGGCGGAAAATAGCACTTGTGCTACAACCTGGCACAATGCATTTCTCCTTGTTCTTATACAAGGTTAATGTTAACTTGTGCATTGACCCTGTTTAAATAAAATGAATAAAAAAAAAAAAAATAAAATGTATCGCAGGGGGAATTGAACTAGGGCTGCAGCTATCGATTATTTTAGTAATCGAGTATTCTACCGATTATTCCATCAATTAATCGAGTAATCGGATAAGAAATACTTAGTAAACAGCAATAGTAAATATTTATTATTGCGGTTAAACCGGTTTCCTTTTTTAGAAAAAGCAAAGTTTTTTATTGCCAAAAAAAGACCCTTAAAAAATTTTTTGGTGGCCCAAATGTACATTTTTTTCACCCCCTTCCCTGTCTTGCCACTGGCTCTTTGCACTGGATATGCAAATGCTGTTCACTAACCAGAGGGTAAATGTGACGGTACAAAGCTTACAGCAGGGCTATTCAACTACACATTTTCAGAAGCCTAATACTGAGTGAGGAGAAAGAATAAAGAATGCAGACATCACCGGCATGATGACGTCATTCACGTGCATATTAAGTAGCCATGCTGGGGGGAGGAGCCGGTTTGTCTCCAGCAGCAGCTAAGTTTCCAAAGATTAGTAGCAAACTAATAAACAGTTAGACTACAAACCGACAGCTCTCGTTTTAGCTTGTTGGTAAAACATTGCTATTTGCAGAGTAGCATGCTGTAGGCTAGTTGTGTAAAACAGCGCGGTGGACGAGAGCAGCAGACGGTAGTTAGCTACCTTGTGTCGGGTTCGCTCCGTGGAATGGATGAGTACACTGGATGTTTTCTACAGAGATGATGTAGTAGCATGTTTGCAGCTTAAAATGATCCCAAACTTTCTGTCGTTTTCTCTCGCCTGTCTCTTCTCTTAGCCCCTCGCTATTTTCGTCTTCCTTCATTTGTAATCTGGGCCGTCAGTCTTCGTCCACAGAAGCGTCAACCTGTTGTGCGCTAGTAATAATCCTCCGTGCGGAAACACAGTGAGCCGTACAACCTTAATTACATTGATTTAACGAAGCTTCGAGGCAAAGAATTTTGCTTCGAGGATTTTTTGTAATTGAATCGAGTTATTCGAGGAATCGTTTCAGCCCTAAATTGAACCCAGATGTCCCACACCAAAGGCATGTATCTAATTCACTGCGCCATCACCACCACCAAGCTGTCTTTGATGCTAGTCAGTGGGGAAAAAACAGTCCCAAGTGCTGTACTTATTGACCAGGCTGCACATGATCACTTCAAAAACTGCTTAATTAAAAAAGGGACCAATGAATGCAAAATAGAAATAAAAATCAAGACACATCCCTGGAATTAGCGGACTATGTGCCAGAGTGAGTTGTCAATTCCCCTGAATCCCTCTGGACAAAACTCATTTAACTACACAAGTTCTCCCTGATAAGTTAAATTGGTGTATTCTGTATGGAAGTGATCCTTTTTGCAGATTACAGTAAGCACAGCTTTCTGGCTTTATTCCACAGTCACGTTTGCCTCCTTCTGCCCGGCTCAATAGTCATGCTGTGTTCAAGGTATGACAGAGGTAAAAAAAAAAAAAAAAAAAAAAAGTGACCTGCAAACGCTAATGTGAAACCAAATGTTTTCACATGAAGACCGCATTTTAAAAATGTAGACAGCTTATTGTAGACGTAGTCTGAGTCTGTATCATCAAGATGTTCTTTTTGTTAGCTATACATGGGTGACAATAGTGGAAACCAAATTAACCTTTTGGTGTTAATTCCATTGAGTTTTATTTAGATTTTGTATTGAATTATTTCAGATACAAGGACACAACTCTGCGAGCAATGATCTTTCCTCTCACTGTTTCTTCAGAAATGCCTTCATTGTCTTTAGTCTCTGTAGTGCACACAGGCTCATGTGAAAACTCTTGGAAGAAACCCAATTAAAGATATGAAATCAGCTTACTGTAAAAAAAAGCCTACAATGAGGTTCCCTACTTACGTTATGTTTTGCAGCCATCTCTTGGCCCTGGTCAGTGGTGACCTTTCTCAGATGGACCAAGTCCACTTTGTTTGCCACCAGCACCATGGGGAAGGCCTCCCTGAGAGGGAACACACACACACACACACACACACACACACACACACCAGGTACCGCTGTATAACTCAATAATGCATTTCCAAAAACACTTGCAGTGGTTTCAAAGAGTGATAAAAAGTGACTCATGGTCTAAAGACTATTTGAAAGACCTGTTAGGTTTACATTTAGATTAGAAAGATCACATGCTTCACACATTGTCTGAGAGGTGTTTTAGATGATTCAAATCTTGCAGAAAAAAAGAGCTACAGTAGAGCACCACTAAATATGGTCATTCAGCAACTTGCTCAGTTCCAGTTTCTATTTTTGTTTAATCTCAAGCTCAGTTTTACTGCCTACTTTCAGTCACTGTCAGAGAACAGTTGTCTTTCTTCTCTCACAACTGACATTTCACAGTACAAAGGATTAGAACTTTGCAAACAGATTTGATGTTCTGCCCAACTCGTCTGCAGCTTAAGGTGCTTACACACCAACCTGACGGCAGAAAAGGCAGTCGGACCGATCAGTCGGGTCCCCGAGGTCCAAAAAAATTGCCTCAAAACACACTGAGGCGACGCCGACTTGAGTGTACGCTCTGCGCGAGCGCGAAACGTAATACGTCTCCATAGCAGCAGGCGGCGCTGCTCTGTGTTCTCTTAATCCATGATTGTTTCCCAGAAAATGAAAACCGGCAGCTGATAGAACGAACGCGTCATGTGGGTCTTTTTTCTCCGGAAATTCACAGCCAGACTGTCATGGCGGCTTGTTCAGAATACGATCTCATATTGTACTAAAATAGTTCACCGAAATGTGTTTCTGAAAACATTTTAAGCGAGAAATAGGCCGTGCAGTTTCTGAATCTGTCTTCATTTCAGATCGACAAAGGTCAGTTTAAAAGATTTTCATCAGATTTTGAGAGGCTCATCCGCTCGCCATTTCCGGGTGAGTCCTGACTGCCCTGTCTCCGACATGAACATCCGAACATGTTGGGTCGGCCCAAATGAAGGCCGACGGCTCCTCGGACGGACGACGGCACGGAACACACCGAACAGACTCGAGTCACCGACCTCGCCAGACGGTCCGACGGCCGATAATCGGCTCTGTGTGTCAGCGCCCTTAAAGAAAGTGAAGCAGGGGCCAGATCCCGATCCTTAACCATTTTACAGTAATCCTGAAACATATGACAACACTACCCACTAGCGTCGACTGAACCATGGGCAAAGTTTGTCCTTATACGAGGACAAATATTCTTTCAAATATATTTAATATTTTGAATTTTTGTGTGTGTGACCACATTAGAGGATGATGTGATTGAGCTCACTGGGCCTTAGAAAATAATTTCTTCCAAATATCTATTGGTTACAACAGTTTAGACAAAAACCTATTGGTGCAGCTCAATCACAAGAATGGAATTCAAAAAGGGCAAACAACATTAGTGGTCAGAAGTAAACAAATCCCCAGTTTTTTTTCATATTGTAAACGTCTATTACATCTGACAGAGCTACTTCCTCTTTTGGCAACTTTGGCTTCCGGGTACGGAAGCTTTGACTTACTAAATTTACCCTTAGTTGTACACACAGATTTTCAATGCAGTGGTTGATGTATTGTGCATGTGCATTCTCTTATGTTTTCACTTCCAAATAATTGAGAATATTGTTCTTTTTAAGGGGTAGTATTCTCCAGGTATTCTGTGATTTGATTTTCAGCAGTGTAAATGAGTGGTTTGCATTAAATCATAACATCATTTAAAAGTCATCGAACATGAGTTTTGTATATACAGTAGGAATGCCCTAACCATTACCAAATCATCCATTGTCCTTTGTTATGTTTGTGCATGGAACAAAAGTGGTTTCTGCTATGCATTGCTAAGCTGAGCTGTTGTGACCCACCTGTCTTTGACCCGTAGTATGAGCTGATGGAATCGGTCGACATGTTCAAAGCTGGCTTTGTCTGTCACAGAGAAGACGATAAGGAAGCCATCTCCTGTCCTCATATACTGCTCCCTCATCGCACTGAACTCCTCCTGGCCGGCTGTGTCCAGCACTGCCGAGGTGTAGAGAACACAAGCTTGTATTACTTTACAAGGAAGGGTGTCTCTTTTACTGACTTTATTAGCGTACTGTACTTCATATCTTGTCTGAGTAAGTAATTACACAATTTGGACTACCTTTCCTACTAAATATACAGACAATAAATATGTCATATTAGGCGTTAGGCAATTAGGCATTTCATGTCATATTTATTTTATTTCTGATTCTACTTAATTAATTAGGTACTTATCAAGCATGCTAAGACCTTTCAAAGCTGCCATAAAGAGTCAGTGTTATTACAAATATGAATTGTTGAACCCCTTCTAACCAAAAGCATTGTTACATTTATTTACTAACGGATATAAACTGACCCAGTTTGCAGTAATCATTGAAGAATGACATTGCGCAATTTTGTTATTGTGACCTGTTTTTGCAATTACGTGTTCGGAATAAGAGTTTGTTTCCTCCACGACTTGTGTGATCACGTCCACCCACACACACTTTCAGAATCCAAAGAGACAGATTTTTGGTTTTATAATTATTTTCAGAACTTTATATATTTCCAACATAAATGAAATACTTTATTGAGGGAAGGATATCATGAAATGATGCATCATTTCGCTCATACGTAACAACCACAGCAGTGGCTTCTTCTAAATGCCATTCATTTTCTTTCAGGGAATTGCTGTACCATAGTTTGCTCAGTGGAGGAAACAGCTACCACTGGAATGTATTTAAAAGCTAAAAATAAAAACATTAATAACAAATGTTCACTCACTGGTCAATGGTGGACATGTTTTATTGTCATGTAAGGTGACCTTGAGTGTCCAGAAATAAAATGTATTATTATTATTATTTATTATTATTATTATTATTATTATTATTATTATTATAATAACCAAACGATAATAAAAAGTAAGACAGAAGATTAGCGAGATAGGATCATACTCAACTGCTGTCTGGTTAATTTCACATGCACATCCATTTCTACTCACCATCCAGTATTGCCCACTGTCCGTCTATCTCTGTGTGTTTAAGATACGAGTCCTCTATCGTAGGATCGTAGTCTGGCACAAAGATCTTCTGGAAAAATTGGATGGTGAGGGCACTCTTCCCAACACCACCATCCCCCACCACCACCAGCTTGTACGTTGGCAGGTTGTCACTTGGCAGGGCGCTGGTCGCCATGGCTACCTCGACAGTGGTGGTAACGGTGAGAAGTAGGCTAGTAGGTGGCTATGGAGACACACCTGGCTGAAAAAGGAGGAGCGAGAGAGAGAGAGAGAGAGAGAGAGAGAGAGAGAGAGAGAGAGAGAGAGAGAGAGAGAGAGAGAGAGAGAGAGAGAGAGAGAGAGAGAGATTGACAACAGAGAGGGAAGGGAACAACAGACAGAGGGAAAGAACAAGGGAGGGAGGAGTTAAGGTTTTTTGTTGCAGCTGCTTTCTTATCACCATGGAGACCACAGACCACAGCTAGGAGTTGTGGATCAAAGAAAAAAACATAGGGGAAAAAAAAAAAAAATAGTACAAAAATAGAGAAAGAGAGGCCAAAAGAGAGAGTTTAAGCCCACCTAAAACACATATTTTCACAGTTGCACCCACCAGAGAAAGACAACAAGCAGAATGACAGCTGGACATGGCTTTGCAATATGGCAGAAGAGTGAAAAGGTTTACGCAAAAACATGTTGAAGTGGAACAATTGACTTGGAGCTAATGTCTAGCAGCCTTTACAGGAACTGCATCTTACAGGGACTACTATATTGACTCGAGTATTTATGCAAAATGGGCAGAATCTATGGAATATTATATCACTCAAAAAGGTGTACTTGAAAACAGGGTTTTGTATCTTCAACAGTAGTTTTGTGGACTTGCAAATGTATTGTAGTTACTGAAGTTTTGTAGAACTGAACATGTTTTGTGTATGTGCATTAGGGCTGCACAATATAGCCTCTCTTTTATCGTCATCGCGATATCAGCTGGCGCAATTAACATCGCGAAACGCTGTGACATATCGCAAAAGACAGATTTTTTTGTGTTAAGTTGAAAGAAAAATATCAGTAGAAAACTACACTTTAAAGTGCAACCGTCACTTTTTTTGTAGTGGTGCCTTTTATAGTATATTCAATTCAATGTTTAATTTGTTCAATAAAAGGAATGTTGGAAATTATTTGCTTTCATTTGTTTTAAAGTGCTCATATTATGCTAATTTTCAGGTTAGAGGTTGTATCAGAATATGTTTTTGTGGTTTAATTTTCAGAAAACACCATATATTTGTTGTACTGCACATTGCTGCAGCTCCTCTTTTCACCCTGTGTGTTGAGCTCTCTGTTTTAGCTACAGAGTGAGAAATCATTACAGCATTATAACGTGTGTTACAAAGTGACGCACGTTCGTCACTGAAGTAAAAGCTGGACTACAATAGAGCTGTTTGGAGCAGTTTGTGAACAGTGTTTTCTGTTGGAGATGGTAAGTCCCTTTGGGGTGGACTTTGGGCTTTTTCACTTTGTAAACCTATAACGTGCACAAAAAAGATCTATAACAATAAAGGAAAGGGAAAAGCCAAAAAGCATAATATGAGCACTTTAAATTCAACAAGCAATTTGTTGTTTTTTAGCAGAATATGGATGGCAGCAGAAATGCAAAACTGAGAACACTTTAATATCAGTTGACTTATTGCAAGTGATATCATTATTGTGATATTCAACAATGTTATCGCATATTTTCCTCATATCGTGCAGCCCTACTGTGCATTCAGACACAGGCTTGCAAACTTACTTCTACTTGTGTGCAAGCGCAGTCCCCGTCAGCCAAGCCTTCGCTCAACCACGGTGTGCCAAGCTGTGATCACATGTATTTTTACTTTGGTTTCAAAGCAGGGGATAACCACACTGACCTACAATATGGTATCATGGTCACACTCACCCTCGCACGTGTGTGACGCGATACACATTCCTGCCAATGGTTTATCGCTAATCCATTGATATACAGGTGGCAGTAACATGTCACGATACAATGCAATGCACCAGCAAAGACAGGGAAGAAGACTGCTAGCAAGTTTACATGGATGTCAACATGCTGGATTTCAAATAAAACAAAATCGGCTTTGCAAATGTTATAAAGAAGAAAATAAGTTCAACACATTCGATAGAGCTGAAGGATCTGTCCAGTTTGTTTTGTTAAGTAACATTGAATGTATATATATATAACCTTTTCTCTTTTTTTGGAACTCCACAGGGCACCTTAAGATACTGCTAATGCAAAGCAAAACATGTCCTGCAGCTGCTACTTCATATTAAGAGCTTCCCACTGGAAAACCACAAACAGCTTTTACTGTGAAGCATTTGCAGGAAATGCAGCCGTATTTGTCAAGTTAGCACCACAGACTGTATATTAATGGACAGCGCATGTGTGACGTCACCCATTGGTTTGTGGAGATCTGCTATGAGTCGTGGAGTTTTACCGTTACAGGCGCAGCCATCCTGGTTGCTGATGTGACAGTTTTAGACGAGAGGGAGGAGTGAGGGAGGAGCTGCTTACGCTCTACGTTACGTTACACACTTTCACTGGCAATCACATCATAGCCACGCCCTAAAACACCCCCTGCTTTATCGCCGATTTTAAAATCAATGAGACCATAATTCAAAAAATGAACATCATTCTGTGTTGCAGAAGACTCAAAACTAGCGATTGAGACCATAAACTCATTATGAAAATGTTTACTGAGGTAATAAATCAAGTGAGAAGTAAGTCACTTTCTCATAGACTTCTACAGAAACCAAACTCCTTTTGCAACCGCACGTGTCGCCCCCTGCTGGAATTCAGATAGAATACAGGTTTAAGGCACTTCAGCATTTGCAGCACTTCGCTGAACCGGATGCTTTGTCCATTAATATTAACAGTCTATGGTTAGCACCTTAGGCCTACTGCTATTGGAAACAGCATTGTTATATTATATTATATTATATTGTTTGTAAGCTAACATGTTTTAAATGTAGCCTAAGTAAGAACAGTAAATGAAGCAACATACACAATAAAAGTGGTTGGATGAAGGGTTGTATGCAACAGACAGGCCTTTTAGAAAACCACTCCTCGCGCCATTGGCTCAAATCAAAGCCACTCACAGAATCAATATCACAACTGTATGGAAAAGCAGCTAAAACAAGCCTTGGTGAGCCTGGTTTGGCAGAAAGCAGGCTAATGATGTCAACTCTTAGTAGCCCAGTATAACCACAGAACCAGCAGAGAAATGCAGTATGATGGCTTCGACGTAAACGGATAACTGTAGTTTGTAATTATGGCCTTTTGAAAACAAAAATAAACATCCGTCTTGCTAGAATATGAGTGGTTTAACAGAAGAAGAGTATTTTGTTTCCACCAGTGAAGTACAGTAGAAGCTCAATATAAGAAAATCTATTTAAACATTTGCAAATGATTCAGATGCATTCTGTGCTTACATCTCAAGGGGATCAGCTTGTAGAGTACTCAACCTTTTTTATGATCAGATTCTGCCCTTTTTGAGAGTCTTACATAAATACAGAGATACTGCATTGGAGCTTTAATATACATGCATGTATGCTCATGTGGCAGAAAGCTCACACCACAGCTCCCACAAAGGGAAGGGAGAGCTACAGAAAGAACGAGACATGGGAGGAAAGCAAGAGAACCGAGCGGAGAGGAGGGTGAGAGAAATCGGAAACAGAAGAGTGAGGGAGAGGAAGCAAGGGTACACGAGGACAAAGTTGATAGAAATACATGTTATGTTACAATATGGTGCTGTGTTGATACAATAGACACCACAATTTTACCATGCTCGCCCCATTTTTGGCTAGGTTTTTTTTTTGTGTGTGGCCATTTTAGGCCTTTATTTCGGGACACAGGTCGGAGTCGAACCGGCAGCCGCTGCGTCAAGGAGTAAACCTCTATATGGACGCGCGCTCTACAAGGTGCGCTACCCAGGCGCCCTTGGCTAGTTTTTTGAAATCGATATTTTTCCTTCTACATGATATTCACAGTTGTTTCAAGACATAGAATTCAAACAGGTCTAAAAAAAATAATGTATCAAAAGTAGGAATATGATAATAATAATTAAAACAAAAAATTATGTGATTTATCTCTCGACTATCAACTGCAACTAGCCCAGACTGGAATGGACTCGGTTCAACTTGGTCAAAATGGTCGCGACGCCTAAACTGCCATTGCTACGCAAAATCTAGGTTTAAGTCAAATCAAGCAAACGTAAAAGGTATGCTGTGGAGTTTTTGACCACTTGTAGTGCTATTGGGCAATGTTTTTTATGAGTGGGTCCCCATTTTGTGCATGTGCGTCCTCGTAGGCATGCATGCGGACGCACAATACGCATTCCTGTTGGTGGTTTTACACTATTGTGCAAGACTGTAAGCTAACAAACAGTGGATGTTTTCTATTCAGGATTTCTAATATTAAAAACAATGATTTGTGAATGTAGTTGAGGAAAGAAATGTATTCAACACTTTGGTAAGGCCTCAAGGAAACAAAAGCGTTTTGGTGGGAAACACTGAATGTAAAGGTAACTTACAAGAGAACTAGGAAGGTAGGAAATCTACAAATCATTTTAGGAGTAATGTTAAGTATATGTGATTTGTAGTAAATGTGTTAAAACATGCAAACCACTTATACAACCATTTAAGTCAAGCCAATCACAGTGTTCATACAAATTTAAAATTAAACAAATTTGAAAAATAAATATACTCCATCTTACTCTGAAATCTTCAGCTTTCTAGTTCTCATGAAACGTTAGCAACTGTCAAAAGCAGAGAAAAAAAAAGCACATTCACTCACTACTAGCACAACATCGCCACCACCCACCCACGCACCCATTCCTCCTTCATCCACCAGGAAACAGCTGTCAGCTGGCCACAGTCCATCCTTTCCTGCCCAGCACAATAGAGGGAAGGAAGATGTTTCCTTCCTTTCCAAAGCCAGCCAGCCAGCCAGCCAGCCAGCCAGTCTGCAGCAGCCAGCCAGCCAGCCAGTCAGTCTGCAGCAGTCAGCCAGCCAGGTTGGGCAAAGAATTTCCAAGCCACATTCCTGATGTTAACATGCCTCTTCAGTCAGTTAGTTAGTTGGCTGGCGGTCATAAAAACCACACACAAGTAAATGTCTATTCCATTTCACAAGACACCGCCTTGCGCACATTTTAGTGCTGTGAAGAAAAACAGCTTGAGAAGCACCGTGAAATCACAGTACCTGCCACCTGCCACCAGCCACCGCTTTCTCACCATGCCTGGTGGGGCCTAGCTGAAGCCAAGTCAGGTCACAACCTTGTTTTGTGACCTGTGTGTCAGCATTTCCCTCTGTGGATCTACTTGGTGGAGTGCACAATTCTCTGAAACATTAGTCACCGTTCTGTGAAAATAATCCACAGACACCAGTTTAAACCAAATTTGGGATTGGAAGCTTGGTAGAGAAAATTTGATTAAATATGTGCCCAACCAAAGTAAGTCACCTGAGCAATGTGACTGGCTATATGGCTTTCCAAACCATCATGTTTTAGAGGGCCAACCGATGCTGCATGAGGACATCCCTACAGTATTGTATGGAACACTTGCCATGTTCACACTAATGCCAATGTATCTGTTAATGTATTTTTTCTGTTCAAAATGTACCTTAAAAAGGTATATTGTTCAATTATTTAATACGCGACCAGATTATCATCTTTTATAAAAATGCAGTGCGGTGAGAATACAGACATTTCATACACCAGATGTTTACAAAACAGAAATGACAGAAAATGCAGAGTTTCCCTCATCTCAGGGTTAACAAACTCTGGGTTTTCCATTTCAGAAAGAGAGGTAACTTAACCTCAGAGTCAGTTACTATGGTAACTGAGTCTGTGAACCTAACCTGGTCGGGAGCAGGTTTTCTTCATATAATAAACCTCGAGTTTCTCTCAGTCTCCTCCCTCTAACACAGCACTCATTTCTTCATTCATTCATTCATTCATTCATTCATTCATTCATTCATTCATTCAGTCTGTATCAGGCGCATTTTAGCGCAGTTTGTTATCTGCATGAATAAAAAAAAAAAACAGGGTTGGTTTATTTACTGTTAGGCAGACTATTTTTCTCAAAACATGGCATTTTCTTTGGTCGACAATCCCGTTGATGAAGAAGTTGTATTACGTCGCAGGGAGTTAAACATATGTCGGGAGTGATATTGAGGCCCCGACTATAGATGCATTTTCATTTCCAGATAACTACCATTTGGTATTGTTTTTCTTCCCAGTCTATCAGTTATGTAGCCTACATAACCTTATCCGTCCTCATATCACTAACGTCACCCATCGTGGGCATGCTCTACATCCCAGCAGATTCTTGTGTCGCGTTACGTTCTTTTGCAAACTGCAGTTTTCTTTACAACACTGGTGATGCGGAGCATTTTAGTAAAGCCACTGTAGCAAAGCGCCGTCAGAAGAGCGTGACTCGAAACGTTTTTGCAGTGTTCCCTAGACACAAACCAGTAAGAGCCATTAAGAAGGAGTTCCACAGTTTTGCAGGTGAATGATGTAAACTCTTTGAAATAAAAGATTATAAATTATAATTATAATTCTGTTAATGATGGTGCTGCAGCCTCAGAATGGGATTAGTAGCCCTAGTACTTTTTCGCCCACAGGATTGCACCTAAATGAAATACATTACAGGTTCAATACCATTTCACCAGTAATATTATACTTATGATTAAATATGATATTAATACACTATATTGGAACTTACGCATTGACTCTAGGAGCAATTTTCACCCACGCAAATTATCTCTTTTGCAGCAGCTGCTGTGTTGCTGTTTTAACGAAATATATGTTCAAACTCGCTGTATGTGCGCATGAGTATTTCCGCCGACCCGTTTGTTTGTGGTTGTTACCATGGTGAATCGTAGTATCATTGCTCCGTTCATGCTGCCTTTTTATAGTGGTGGTGCACGACCTCAACTCTTGAGTGAACCTACTCTGAGTTGATTGAACCAACTCATATCAGCTGTTCTGGAACCGAAAACTCAAGAGTTTCCAATCTCATGGTAAATCAACTCAGAGATCAGGGTTAGACTCAGAGTTTGTTAAACTTCCTTCCTGAAACGGACCAGGAGGAAAGTTCCGTTGTCACTCACTTCCGTTGTCGCTTATGTATTTGTGTTGTAGCTTTTGCGTTAGTGTTGTGGCTTTTGTATTTGTGTTGAACCGTCTCGGCCACCGTACATTTATACAGTAGGCTGTACTACTTATTTTAAACAACACACATACATACATTTTAAAAGGAAACATATGTGCTGTTGCATAACAGCACATGGTTAGGGAAAGCCCATGGTCTTGGTTTAATACAGAAAAAGACCACAGGGACTTGAAGCATGAGATACAATGTGTTACTAGCCTAGACATCTAGACGCACCCTAGCGGCAGCAAATGTAATTTACAGCCAGGGTCAGTCTAGCAACTCTCCGTTGGCTTGCGAGCTGGAAAAACCAAACTCCAGCCGGGCCAATCACATTGTGTATAGAGTCGGTGGGCGGGCTTATGGCTGCTGCTGCTGCTGGGAACCGCGGCCTTTCGAAACGGCTTTGGCCGCGACTCTGGAAGACTTCAAGTTAAGCTTTTCTTGAGAAAAGAACAAAGAACAGCACTGAAATCATTCTTAAAAAAGGAATACGTGTTTTTGCCGACCGGATACGGCAAAAGTTTAATCTATCAACTAGCTCCGCTACCTTCTTCATAGCTCTGCTTGGTTGTAGCGCTATCCTATTGCGTGCAGAGAGAATTTGAAAGACAACCGTTTATCCCGCCCCTCGGATTGAGCCCTGCCAATGGTGAGTTCCCAGACCCAACATCTTGATGTGGGGCTGGCTTGTCAGGCTAATGTCTTACAAAAAAAACTCTTACTTGTCATGTACAATGTAGTGAAATTTTATTTCCTGCAGTTTAACCCATCCTAGTATTAGGAGCAGTGGACAGCTATATATATGCACAGCAGCCAGGGAGCAACATGCTGGCCGGAAAAGCCTGGGATTGAACCGCCAGCCTTGTGGTTAAGGGACGACCACTCTACCTCCGAGCCACAAGCTACCCTTACATGTAACATTTAACCGAAACCATGATCTTCCCCTAAACCTGACCAAAGTGCTTTTGTTGCCTAACTAACCACAGACTCAGGATGCGCACCCCACACTCTGGTGTCAATGTCCTGCACTTTATATCCATAGTCCAGCGGATTATGTTTTGCAGCACAAAGTAAATGGGAAAACAATTTAGTAATATATCAACATAATTTCTAGGAGACAGGGTTGGAATAACAGATAGCAGAGAGCAGGAGGCAACAAACTTGAGATTTACCCTAAAGAAATCTGGCCATGTTTTGTCAAAATGGTCAAGCCACTCAGCCCCACTCTGAAGTTGATGGCTGTAAACTTATCTTTTGTCCTAATGTTTTGGCAAACAGCTTTGAAAACAGCAATCATCCACATTAGGAAATAGCATTAATTTCCATATTTCTTTCTTGTAGCAAACCCGGCGTTTATTAATCAGAGCAATCTGCAGAAATCTTTCAAATCTGCTTTACATCACACCGAAACACAGCCAATTAAAGCACAGCAGATATATTAGGTTATTAGCCTACATCTCGTTACACACACACTCCGGCAGTGTGGCATATCCACGGGGCCACAACACATGGAAATAATTCTATAAAGCTTCTTTTGTATGTTGTTTCACTTGATTCCTGAACTGAAGAGCCAATCTCTACAGCTGTGGCTAACAAGAGAATATAATAAGTTTATCTTCATCTAATGTGACCGCTCGAGGACCAGTGACATATTCTGTCAATCCACAGTGCGTCCCCTACACCAACCTTACCCTACAGGTGTGTGGTTTTACATAAAAAATAACAGAAGCTGCTGGTGTGTTTTGGACTTCGTATTCTGTCTTCCCCATGACTCCATAAAGCCTCTCTGGGTTCTTGAGAAGCTGTTGCCTTGGGAAAGGATGAAGGGACTTCCCTTTTCACATGGGAACAAAGCAGCAACACAACTCACAGAACAGAAATAAGGAGGAACGCAGTGGTGCACACCCCAGCCTGTACTGTGGCGTTGATATCAACATTCATCGATCATTCAAAGGAGGTGTTAAGACACAGTTCACCGAGTTCAAAATGTATTCAAGCTTTAAGCTGCTGTCAAATGACAAACTCCACCCATGTTTTCTTTTTCTTAGATTTAGAGCTGATCTGATCTTTTATTTTTTACTTTTGATCTATGAAAACCATTTAGAAAACAGTTGACCAGAATATACAGTATACTGTAGTTTCCTAAATAGTGAAAGCCTGACTTTTTGGGGGAACTGGGTTTCCAACGTAGGAGAGGCAGGTTGCTGGTTCTTGTCACCAAGACAACTGAAGTGAAAGCAATAAATTTGATTAAGGGCATTGTGAAAAGGCTGCCTTTCTCCCTTTTCACTAGCCTATGTTCCCAAAATTAACAATGTTTTGTGTCTGCTTAATCCTTAATTTCAGTGTAATGTTTCAGTTTGTTACTTTATCATTTGTCATAGGCCTGTTCAGTAGGTTTTATGGGTTCATAGTGTTTTGCTATGGTTCTGCCTGTGATGTGGGGTTGGATCACCTGCTCACTAGCTTAATTAAGGAGACTGCATGCAGTTTTGCCTCATTAGGTCCTTTCTGTAGGGTGGGGCTGGGCAATCCTAAAGTGTAGAACAATAGGTAAAACAGTTTTTGCAGCAATTGACATTTTTGAATTATGTTGGTGCTTGTGGTTGTGTAAGCACATGTACATATGTATATAACTAGGAATGTCAGCAATCACATGTATCTACATGGGATGGTATTTCCCACATTCAAGTGTTTTGTTCTTCCTTCAGTTTAGCTCACCCTCTACCCACTGGTACTAGAGTGCGGATCGGGCCGCATTTTTCTGTCCTAGCCCGGCCTGCGTCTGACAAAGCAGTAACTGAACCCGGCCCGAGCCCGACAGGCATTGAGATATTTATGTCCGAGCCCGACCTGAGCCCGACACAGTTAAAATCTCGTTTTTTTTCTCCTACTAATGACACATATACGTTTGTTTGTATGGAAAGCCCGCTTTTATTAAGCAATTGGAGGAAGGCATTCAGAAATGTCAACAGATGAGCGCATCAGCGCACACAGGGCAACAAGGCACGTTAACACAGATGCGCCCCTACATAACAATCTTTTTGAAATTTAAAATGTTCAATGCCTTATCGCACTGTTGTGACCGAGACCGACCCGAACCTCATTTCTAAATATCTGGCCCGTCAGGTAGGGTCGGGCTCAGTTTGGGTATCCATCCTCTAACTGGTACAGGTGGTAGGTGCCAATTGGGTGAGGCTGGCCTAAAAGGGCTTGAGGAGAAGGGGAGCGAGAGAAGGAGTGGGCAGCTTGCTGAGAGGTTGCTGTATTGTTTGTTTGAGGGTATTTTGCCTTAGTTTGAATGTTTTTATTTGTATTGAGTTTGAGTATGTTTTTGGTGTAGTTTTGTTAATAAATACACAAGATTTGCACTTTAATAGCCTCCTCTCCAGTCTTCAATCGTGACAGCTATCTTTTTTTTCTGTAAGGTGGAGCGAATACAAAAGGACCCTAACATTTCTTTACCCGCATCAATATTGGCAATATTGTCCAGTTATAATGTGGCCAAAAACCAGATGTGCATGAATATATTATTACCTAAACAGCCCTCAATTCTATCCCCATGTTTGCCAGCATGGAATCAAATATACTTAAAATGTTTTCTTCACAAAATAATATGGCACTCTGGATGAAGATGTACATCTCTAGCATCTCCTTCTCACAAGTACAAATTTAGTGTGCAGTAAGTTGCAATCTGTCTTATTGTCTCGGGTTGTTTCCTTCCTGAGACAGTGTTTTAAATGATGGCTATTTGAGGAGCAGTGGGCTAATGATACTGAATGTTAAGATGTCTTTAATCTCATTTCAACGCGTAACTTGTTGTACTGAATTAATGCGGACATCTGTTTATCTATTTCAGAAAATTAGGTAAGCAAAGTCAGCTGCCCCCCCATCACATTTCCTCCAATGATGACAGACTTCATGCCCCGATCTTTAAGACCCTCTGTGCAGCATTTGGCTGAGAAAACAAAGTGCAAATAGTCTAACACAGGGCTGTATAGCTCACATGACTGTGGGTCATCACCAATGACTAACTTGCGATAGCCTCCAGGCTCAGCATTATTTGAGAACCCATTTAGCCATAAATTATATTGATGTCTTTTCTTTTTTTTTATATAATACTACGTCATTTTAAGACATTCTCTGTGAATAAGTCTGCCATTCACACACACAACCCAAATATCTCACTAATGTTCTGTGACTTGCTGGGGGCATTTCCTACTCTGACCTTTCCATTCATTCATTCTAATACTTAACTTTTCTTTCTGGCTATTTGGGAATTTCAACCAGGACACAGGATGTCACGAGTGAACCGCAACCAGGCATCAGCGACACTGAATGCATGATTCAGTACTTGTTACTGTATATGAACTATTCTGTATTTGAACTGCAAATCACAGGTTGATTATGAGAAAGATATCTTTGAACGAAAACAACCATAACCTTGCGGTAGCCTATCATGGTATTTCTCATACCCATTAGACACCACTGACAGCAGTCAATCATGGCCAAGACTTTAAATAACATTAACAACATACAAAGTAGAGTGGTAGTATATCTATTAGTCAGTACATCACAAAATGGTCTTTATAGTCCCATAAGGCCAGGCAGTAATTCAGTACTATCACATGGTATTGTTTAAAAGCTTTCAGTAAAGTCATATCACGATTAAATGATCATCATGTTATCATTCAATCAAACGCTGTTTCCAAATTTATGATTCTGAGCAGGCTTTGATTAAAAACTAGTGTAGTAAAAGTAAGACTCCATATACATGCAAGTGACAATTTAAATCTCACAGGAATCATTATTTAATAAACGAGTTATACCAGGCCTCGTACACATGTAATAGATCACACACTGACTCGCCTGGGTGAGAAACCCAGCATCTACAGGTCCCCCTGGTCAAAGGTCACAATTAAAGTGCCCATATTATGAAAAGAAAAAAAGAAAAAAAAATCACTTTTTCTGGGATTTGGGGTGTTATTTTGTGTCTCTGGTGCTTCCACACGCATACAAACTTGGGGAAAAAAAACAACATGCATCCATCCAACATCCATGCTGTTTTGAGCGAGATACAGGTTTCTGAATGTATCCTGCCTTCAGTCTCCGGGTGAGCTGGTCAAAATCGGCAGGGCCGTCTACGTCATCGGCCGAAACATTTGAATTCTCCGAGTCTCAGGTTCTGCAGGAGACTCCCCTCCTTCTTCAGGATCCAATTCTGGTTTCGAACATGTATGGTTGAACTACTGCCGCCATGTCCATAACTTCCACACGTAGTTCTATCTAGTCACGTTAGTCAACACTATCCCCATTACTAATGTCTGTGCCCAAGCACTGACTAAGTGAGTATCTACTGCGCATGTGCGACTCCCAACAAAGATAGAACAGAAGTGAGACGCCTCACTCTGTAGCTAAAACAGAGAGCTCAACACACAGGGTGAAAAGAGGAGCTGCAGCAATGTGCAGTACAACAAATATATGGTGTTTTCTGAAAATTAAACCACATAAACCTATTCTGGTACAACCTCTAAATACAATTATGAAACTGAAAAGGAGCATAATATGAGCACTTTAAGCTTTAGGAAAATTGTGAAACAGCATGCAAAATTAAACTACCTATTACTCTCACAGGCAACGTCATCAGCAGCAGCAGGGTTTGACATTTCCATGAAGTTATGACGGAAGGATAGGGGGATCTGTCCCCAGACAGTGATTAACGTGTGTGTGTGTGTGTGTGTGTGTGTGTGTGTGTGTGTGTGTGTGTGTGTGTGTGTGTGTGTGTGTGTGTGTGTGTGTGTGTGTGTGTGTGTGTCTTTCTTTCTGCAGACTGAGGTGCTTCTGAATGATCTCATCCTATGATTTGATACATGAAGAATCTCTCCGTCCAGCGGTTAAATCTGCACACCATTTTTGCTTCAAAGCTGGACCGCTGTGTGTATACTGCTGTTAAAAACACCGTGGAATCTTTCGTGATGATATCTGACATACGATAAAAGACAAGCACTCTGTGTTTTGTCCCCTCGGGAACATTTTTGATACACAGAGGCAAGGCCCGTCTCTATGTGTGTGTGTGAGCGGCCGTATGGAAAACCGACAGTAGCCGCCCCTGAATAACGGATTTCGGTAGCTTCATTTTTCTCTTTAAGTTTGCAGCAAAAAAGAATTTCCGCAAACTGAATACAGTCGTTCATAATCTTAATTAAAACGAGCTAACTTCCCTTGACTGTTTACCGAGCTGCCACTGGTCTAAATAACCTGGTGACATTTAGCTAGGCTACAGTAACGTTAAAGTGTTATTATACTGAGAGTAGTTGATTTTACATTAACGGGAGGTGTTGCCTGCACTGTCCATGAACACAGACGCTCGCATTCACGACCTCTTCTCTGTCAGCAGGAAGGCTACTTACCGATATGAGTTTCGCTGTCGTGGACACAAAGAAACGTCCTCACACCGACATATTTCTCCTCATCTCTCTCTTTCTCGCCTTTAGACCACCGCCGCCCTTTCGCCACAGACAGGAGTGTGCTCCCCACATCTGCGAAACAATACGTTGAATAGCTAATCTTTGTATTGCAACAGCTGATGCTATAAATAGAAAAGCCCAAAAGGGGTGAACGCCGTTTTAATGAAGACATGAAACCATTAAATGTTGGTTTTCAGTGTAAGGTGATGTATTCTTGTTTGAGAGCAATTGGAAAGTAACGTGTTCGTTTTCCTTCATAATGTTTTTTTTGTGTGTTGAAATTTTGAAATCTCACGAAGCAGGGACAGAGGTCCCCTATTTTGTGAAATGGACCGTTCCTTTCTATTTAATGGATTTCTTTAAAGGGACAGTCCTGTCAAATTAGCCGTTTCAGGGGAGTTACGGATTAATTAAAGCAAATGTGTGTTTTGTTTGTGTAAGTTGAATCATGGACAACTAATCGTCCTAATTAATTAAAAGACATGTTTAACTAAATCAGCAATCGCCTAAATCAGATTATCCATACTTTTCAGATGTTTGCCTCCTGATTGCTATAGGCTATTATTGAGCTATATTACAGTAATGAGCAAACCTAATAAAACATCTCCTCAAATAATTCTGTGCCAAAAGTACAAAGGCTTGTGGCACAGAGACCCACAACTCTTTTTACATTACAGGCCTACTGGCAAACTGAGCCAACATGTGAAGGTTACAAAACATATGAAGAAGTGAGGTTTAAACTGATTTATTCACTCTTCTAGCTTGTTTTACTCTCCAGATGATTCTTTAGTGATCCTCTCCACAGCTAAAATGCAACCATTTTCATGACACCACACTTTGCTCAAAAATTAAGAGTAGGATAATTGATGAGTAAAGTAGGCCTAAATGATGCACTAAAAAGACTGATGTGTGTGTGTGTGTGTGTGTGTGTGTGTGTGTGTGTGTGTGTGTGTGTGTGTGTGTGTGTGTGTGTGACATTGGCTAGCACATGTGTTAATAATAACATTAACAATGGCTCTGTTGAGTGTCCCAGTGAGCCAGCATGAACAATACCAGCACCCTGAAACGGAAGAAGCTAAATGGATTTCTACCATCATTCATTTTATTATTTTACACCTGCATGTCCTGCTGTGACATTCAAGAAAAATGCATATGCATTGTGAATTTTATCACATGTGAATGTATACATGTTCATTTGGGAAACAAATTCACATATAGGCTTATGTAATTCTGTCTTTGAGGAAATATGATGAAATGAATCTGATATACAGTAAGCACATTTCCATATGTGAAATGTAAGACATTGCATGTGGAAATCACAACCCCACCTATAAAATCGTGTAAAACGTATGTGGTACAGAGGCACATTCATTCACCAGAACAGAAATCAATTGGAGACCTTTTTCACACAATCGTCTTGTGCGTATCTCATATTTTCAAAATATCTATCTTGTAATCGTGACTCATGATTAAGGTACAAGATCTCATACAAGATCTCAGAACTATTTGATAGTTCCCTTGTAATTATGGATTTTTTTTCTCTTAATTGTGAGATACATCTCGTTGAGTGTTTTTACGGGAGAACGTCTGCATTTTTTTCTTCTCTGTTGAATGTGAGGCCCCTTGTTGCTTTTCTTGCATTTCACATGTAAAAAACATGAATTTCACATGTGTTTTTATAAGATGAAAGACAATCATTTAACATAGTGTATTCATCAACCATTGTTGCTCAAGAAAAAAGGATATGGCATTGCACGCTTGGTTCATTTTAGCTAGAGGTCAAAGAGACAGATAAGGATCTGATCAATCAAGAGAAAAAAGGGATGTGTGTGTGTGTGTGTGTGTGTGTGTGTGTGTGTGTGTGTGTGTGTGTGTGTGTGTGTGTGTGAGAGAGAGAGAGAGAGATACAAATGATTGAGAGCAAAAGGGCTTGGTGCTATTGAGAATAGATTAGGGCAGATGCTGTAAACTACGATTTAATTTTGGTGAGCAGTAAATCTGCATGTAACGGGCTGCATACCAACAGATCTGTGCAGGAGGAATAAAGACGATCACTGTTGTTTGTTATACAGATGAAAAACTGATTATAATTCACTGCTGAGCAATCACATTCCTTATTTCATAACTTACTCAGCAACAGGTCGATAAATAATTTCAGGGATCATTAAACAGGGCAACTCCGAAAAGCGAAAAGGTCTGCAGTTACCAAGTTCCAAGAGGCTGCTTTCTGACTATTATTCACACTACCTAGTAGCTGTATACTTACAGTAAAAGAACTGCTTCCCAGAAACCTTGGTGAGCAGGAGTATATTCTGGTTATCAGCTCGAAGCCACAGAGGACAGGGTGCAAACACTAAGGAATGCTGATATCTAATGATATGTGATATATTATTTAAAGACAGATATGACATAGTGTAGTTAATAAGTGCACACATGCGCAGAAAAACAAAACACACACGCACACATTTTCCACATTACTGGCAAGACTGTTTATGATGCAGTCCATTACTAGTTACGGTCAGAGGTGTGTGTGTGTGTGTGTGTGTGTGTGTGTGTGTGTGTGTGTGTGTGTGTGTGTGAGAAAGAGTGTGAGACAGGGAGAGGGAGATGTGAATTATTCAATTGAAATGAGGAAGAGGGAGCTTGCTATGAGTTTTACCTCTGTAAGTAATCCAGACATTAGGTGTTTGGAACTCACAGCTACTAAATGATAGTGCGCTATCTCTCTCCCCCTCTCTCTCTCTCTCTCACACACACACACACACACACACACAAACACACACACACACACACACACACACACACTGTGTACAGTATTTCCGGGAAAATCTAATTTGAAAGGCAACACACGTATCCTCTGTAATTCTTTACATTTCAGGTGTGGCATTGATATCTTTCTTTTGTTTGTCAGCACTTTTAACAAACAGAATTAAAGAAATAAAGAAATAAAGAAAGAGAAAAATGTTTAAAACGTTTTTTCTAAAGTTCAAAGGCATACTGCCCAGCTGGTGACTTTGTGAGGTTATAGTTTGGCACGGTTTTGCTTTTAGTTAAATACTAATGCCAGCATGCTAACCATCACAATGACAGTGTCTATAAGATTATGTGGAGATGGTAATGTTTACAAAGATCACCGTCTGAGGTATAACCACATTAGCACATATACACATTTTGCGTATTAGCAAATTTAGAATTTGAGCTGGTGCTTACCTGGTAGAGCTTCCTCCCAGTGTAGGCTGAGTCCTTGGCAGCGGTTCAATCCTGCCCGTGGCACGTTTGCTGCTATAATAAAGGCAATGAAAAAGTCCTAAAAGAATAATAGTTAAAAAAAATAATTGAATAAAATAGTATTATTATTATTGTGTATTATTAAAATTATGTTTTAAATAAATTAAGCTATATGGCACAAGATCAAAAAAATAATATCACAATTTACCCTGTGGGGAACTACAGTCTTAAAGTGCTCATATTATGCTCATTTTCAGGTTCATAATTGTATTTAGAGGTTAAATCAGAATAGGTTTACATGGTTTAATTTTCAAAAAACACCATATATTTGTTGTACTGCACATTGCTGCAGCTCCTCTTTTCACCCTGTGTGTTGAGCTCTCTGTTTTAGCTACAGAGTGAGACCTCTCACTTCTGTTCCATCTTTGTTGGGAGTCGCACATGCGCAGTACCTAGGTAAGGACTACTAGCCAGTCAGAAGCAGAGTATGAGGGCGTGCCATGCTAGCAGCTAGGCTACAAAGTGACGCACGGTCATCACGGAAGTAAAAGCTGGACTACAATAGAGCTGTTTGGAGCAGTTTGTGAACAGTGTTTTCTGTTGGAGATGGTAAGTCCATTTGGGGTGGAATTTAGGCTTGTTCACTTTGTAAACCTATAACGTGCACAAAAAAGATATATAACAATAAAGGAAAAAGGAAAAAAGTTATCAAGACATTTAACTCAAAACCACAAATGCCAACCTACAGGTGGTGCTAGAGGAAAAGTCAGGGGATCGCCAAAAACACGAGGATACATTGCCTAGAGATCATAAATATCTGCACAAAATTCCATAGCAATCCACCTGAGAGTTGTTGAGATATTTCTGACAAAAGTGGTTGTCCGGTCGACTGACATTGCTATCCCGAGAGCCATTCCACCACCACTTATTACTGGGTGTGTAAGGGTCATTGTTGATGAGGTAGGGATCACCGTCTATGTGAGGCTTTTCGCTGGAAGGTAAAGGTCAGCTAATAATAGGCCTGCTTAATGGTACAAATGCTGGTGGTAAAGTCATAGAAACAGAATTTTCACCATATCCCCACATCTCAAGAAAGTCTTTTTTTCTACCATTGGAGAATTGATCTATCCAGTACATTTATGTCATCTGGCACTGCATTATCAGACTTTAATTTGACATTTTGATTTAGAAATCTTCAGGTATGGAATACCTTATAGTAAACAGGATGTATACAGCAGGGCAGCAATGACACATTAATTAGTTTTTCCAGTGTGTCCATCGGGGAGTCAAACGCTTGGTCTGTTTGACGTAAGTAAATATTTAATTAGGCTTTGATAAAACTTGTAGGAAGCAATCAGGAGGTGGTGAATTGATTGACTGGGTTATTGATTTATTCATTCATTGAGAGGTCACTCCTCTGGATTGGCCGACAAGTTGATGGGATCTTAATTTGAGAATTGATTGCTTTTTGTGTCTACTACGTAGTACTTATTTTTCTTCAGATGCTGCTGGTGTTTAGAGGGGAGGGTCAGGTAGGGTGAGCCTTTCGGATGGCAGCCCTGCACCTGCACAGGAGGACTAGTCTATATCCTTCGCGTTCCACTTCCGGAATTGCTCTGGTGCTACCGGAAATTCCGCCGGATGCATGTATTTTCCGTTTCCTTCTGCTTTCTTCGTGTTGGAAAGTTAAATTCGGTGGATTTATGAGGACTATTGTTGACTGCTCCTCAGATGTCTGCAGGGTAAATCCAGACAGCTAGCTAGACTAGCTGTCCAATCTGAGTTTTCTCTTGCACGACTATTTTGCAGCGGCTCTGTGCGGAGTTTAGCACCGCCCATGACAATTCTGATTGGTTTAAAGAAATGCCATTAAACCACAGCACGTTTTCCTCCCATCCCCGAATGCTGTGTGGAGTAGCCAGACCCTCCTTCAGCGCACTTTGTAGGAGGGTCTGACAAAGTGCGACTACAGGAGGACCAATGTCCATGGACACATTTTTTGGACCAAATTATGTATTTTCATTTTTTATGCTCACGGAAATATTTGCAGCATTTTATTACAACTTTTAGTGTTCATTTTCTCTGAAGGGACATGAAAAGGCATCATGTCAATGTGGAAAAGTGGAATTGACATACAGTGTAGTCATGGATCATTAAGCACCAGTGACGTCTGTGTGTGTGTCAGTATTGATGCACAGACACATAGAATGTGTATGTGTGTAGAAAAACACACACACACACTGAATCCAATGCACATCAGTGTTCAGCAAATAGCCTCCTTGATCTCTAGGTACAGGGCGGATCCTACAAAGATCAGACAGGATGCAGCTTGTTTGAATTCAGTTTTGGTTTATTTAATAAGTTAAATATAGTCCCCTCCAGGCTCGTTTAAAATGCCAAGGACCAAAGAGTGCCAGTGCAGGAGGTCACTGACACCAACATCCGCTTTAAAAGAAATGTTCATGCTATTTAGTACCTGACTATTTCTTTCAACATACACAGGGATGTGTCTTCTTAAGGTAGAGAGGAACACCATGACAATGCTTCCAGTCCATCACAGGACTGACACATCTCTGAAAAAAAATGACTGTCATGAACACATAATACTCCCTTGTACTTCGGCACTTATTTATTTGAGTTTTATAGCTCAGGATAAAATAGAGTAAGATAGAAAAAAAGGGAACTATCTCTATCTCTTTCCCTTCAGACACACACACATACACAGAGACACACACACTTCCCTCGCCTCTTGCCTGTTTCCATGGAGACAGTAGTGAGCTGTTTCTTCACTGGAATCAAACCATCTGACTTGATCATAATACATATGCTCACACACATGCATGCACACACATACACTGCACAGTGATACATTTTTCAGTTTTACCACATGACTGTGTGTCCTGCACAGGGATTACCCCTGCATGTAAGGTTGTATTGGTTATGTGTCATCACTCTATGATATTCCTCTCTGTGTAAATCTCTCATTTGCATAGTTTCTCCTTTCCAGATTTCATTTTTTATGGGATGAGAGTATTCATATTTTAAGTGCATGTTCAATGAAGTGCATCAGTTTTCCTATTTGTATTTTAATGAAGAGATATACTGCAAGTCTGATAGGGGTAAACTCAGCTTCATGAACATAGGGTGATGACTTTTTGTTAAAAATGGATAACATCAATGGCAAGGTGGATCCTGTTACCTTTCACCTTATACTATATATCATATCAGATATGATGTCATA